>NW_027656517.1:0-83509 GCF_964235325.1 Thermobia domestica
AATAAGTCATACTCTTTTACTAGTTCTGCTATGTTAAATTAGGGGTTGAAAAATGTGCTCATAAAAGAGAACGAGTATACCCTTGTTATGTTATGTGTTCGTAGGGGTTGAAAAATATGCTCATAAAAGAGAATGAATTCACCCCTTCTATGTTTCATATTCTTATCTGTTGTCTGATCTTCTGTTATGTTACGTAGTCTGATGTTCTGCTATGTGTTCATAGGGGTTGGAAAATATGCTCATAAAAGGGAACGAGTTCACCCCTAAAAATATGCTCATAACAGAGAACGAGTACACCCTCTAAAAGTGCTCATAAAAGGAAATAAATTCACCCGTAAAATGTGGGTCGTAAAAGACCGTGGGTTCACGGTGTAAGGTGCTCAATTTCCCAGGGGCTCCTGAGTTGGCCTCTTATGGCCTAGTATGGCCCACATCGATCCATTTTCTACTACTCATGGGAGTTCATAATTTCATCACGGCAGCTAGTATGCGAGGTCTGCCAATTGCGTGACAGTGTGTTTATTTTTTCTAGGGATGCATATTGTCATTTGCCTGGTGCCAAGCTGCTGCATCCATTATACGAAATAGTTACGGAGAACTTCGAATGGAATCGAGTTCTCCAGTGCAAAACCTGACAATGCAGTAGAGCCTATTATTGGCTACTGTGTCAACACGCTCATTTTCGACATGTCCTGTTACGGATCAGATAATGACGTCAGTGTCCTATTGCTCTAGCTAATCGAATATCAGAATAATGTCTTGCACAAGGCCGTGTTTGAGGATGACAAGCTCATCGGTTTTAAAAACATTTTGTGAGACATAGCAGATAATCACACAGAGGCAAATATCAAGTGGATGGTAGATACAAGATAAACTGATGTTTACAAGATTTTGCTTTGATCCGCTGTACGGATTGTATAAAAAGGGTGTATATTTCAAGTAACGCTCTAAATTATTGCTCAAACTCGTGGATAACGTTTTGCTGCCTTGTGGATGATGATAACCGAAGGTCGAGTCTTGGTAAAGGCAACAAATATGTTGGAAGAGAACAAACATGCATCAAACGAAGAAACGATCACAGAAATTGTCTGTATTGAAACTCTCGTCACCATTGAGAACGAAAGCTGCAATCACGGTAAGAAGTACTACTTACATCGCCTGCATAGTTAAGAAGAATTTTCTGAACACCGAAAGGCTAATGATGGTTTGTTTGATTCAACAAAAGACTACATAGTAGCTAAACGAAACATCTTGTGAAATACAGTTTTATGATTCTCCAACAGACGGGAAAATACTTTTGAATAAACCATACAACCATAGTCTAACGTGGAGTGAAATAAGGTACTCCGTGTGCGCAAAAATGTATATGACCAGCAACTCATATACAGTGGGTAAAGATTCAAAGCAAGAGAGAATGCTTAATATATTAATGTGTGATCCTCACGTTAAGGAACTTATCAATATTCAAAACCAAAACTAGGACTGTTTGAAAAGGAAATTGAAAAGAATTCCAATAAAACACAAGTCCGATCAACAATCACACACTTGTCACTGGTTACAGAAATGGAGACATTGAGTTTTGTAATCATGAAATCTAAGCTTTGTTTCGTTCGACTTAGAAAAAAAAAATTGATTAAACGTAAGCTTAAGCGTGTAACAAATACTGCCAATATATATGGAAAAAAAGTACGTGACTAGTTCTTCAACATACAGTACGTCACAATCATTAGACTGCAAGTGTGACAGCAACAAGAAACATAGTAATACTAATGACGCTGCCTCTGATACATTAAAATCACTCTGAGAGATTAGAAATCACATACATCCGAAAATAAAGTTTGTCAAAGAAATTATCTACATCTTAACCCTCCTTCGCAGCGTGCTTAATTGTAACATTAAACCACGCGCGCGGAGTCTCACTCCGCAATATGTATTTATCTTCTTTTTAATGTGTAATTTCTTTTCAAACGATTTTAAATTGCCAAATCTAAGTCAGGTAGAGTAATAAAATATTAAAACTCTTCAAAGGAGTTTATACTATAAAATATACGTTGGCAATGGTCAAAAGCACTTTAAAAGAAAATATTCAACAACTTAAAATCGCTTCAAAACAAAATACACATTAGAAGGAAGATAAATACATATTGCGGAGTGAGAATCCGCGCGCGTGGCTTGATGTTACAATTAAGCACACATGCGTCATTTTCATCAGCCGATTGCTCACATTCAGAATTAAGATTGCTTTCTTGGACTACGTCTAAATCACAATCATCTCAAGCTCCTATTTCACCTTCTAATATACGCAGTATCCGTTCTTGTTCTTTTTCGTCCATATTTGTGTACACCGCACACTGAGGCAAACTCCTTAACTTTGAAAACACTGAATCACCCGCGCGGTGCGACACTCATCAACGAAACTGTTTACTCAGAGCAAACTACCTGCACACTGCTGATCAAATTCAGTGTAGCCCGTGTTCGCGTGACGTCCGAGAAGTTGCCCCCCCCCACTGAAGCATTAATGATCTCTTCTAGTGCAATCGTTAGTGCTTCGTTAGTGCTTCCTAGAAAACCAACTCCCAGCATTAGTGCTTCAATAGTTTGGACGCTAGAAGCAAGAAACTTAGGGGGGGCAGCTTCACGTTAGCCCCCCAGAAAACACTAACGATTAAACCTAGTGCAATCGTTAGTGCATCGCTAGTGCTTCCAGAAAACACTAATAGTTTCGTTAGTGCTTCAATATTTGTCTAGATATGGCCAATTACATGTCACGAAAAGCCCATAAGGAATACATGGGGAATTTTTCATTCGGTCAAATTCCCGCCAAATTCAAAAGCGCTAATGATATCTTCTAGCGCAATCGTTAGTGCTTCGTTAGTGCTTCTTAGAACACCAACTCCCAACATTAGTGCTTCAATAGTTTGGACGCTAGAAGCAAAAAACTTTGGGGGGCAACTTCACGTTAGCCCCCCAGAAAGCACTAACGATTAAACCTAGTGCAATCGTTAGTGCTTATAGAAAACACTAATAGTTTCGTTGGTGCTTCACTATTAGTGTAGATATGGCTTATTACAATCCATGTAAAGCCCATAAGAAATGCATGGGGAATTTTTCATTAGGTCAAATTCCCGCCAAATTCAAAAGCGCTAATGATAACTTTTAGTACAATCTTTAGTGCTTTATTAGTGCTTATTAGAACACCAAGTCGGAACATTAGTGCTTCAATAGTTTGGACGCTAGAAGCAAAAAACTTTTGGGATGTAACTTCACTTTAGCCCCCCAGGAAACACTAACAATTAAACCTGCTGCAATCGTTAGTGCATCGTTATTGCTTCCATAAAACACTAATGGTTTCGTTTTGCTTTGCTATTAGTGTATATATGTCCACTTATATGTCACAAAGGTGTCCAAACTCATGAGGACTGCGCCCACGAGTTCGAAACTTACGCTCACTTGACCTCAACCTCACGAACTTAACGTGAGATAAGACTGGTGATGTGAGCGTGAGGTTGAGTGAGCTCTAGGTGAGACCGGTGAGGTGAGCGTGAGGTTGAGTAAGCGTTAGGTCAGACTGGTGATGTGAACGTGAGGTTGAGTGAGCGTGTGGTCAGGCTGGTTATTTGAGCGTGAGGTCAGACTGGTGATGTGAGCGTGAGGTCGAAATGAGTTTATGAGCTGAGGTCGAAATGAGTTTGTGAGCGTGAGTTTTAGTGAGATTAGATCAAAGTGATCACCTCTGGTTACGAATATCCCGTAAATACATGGGGAATATTTCATTGGATCAAATTCCCGACAAATTCAAAAGTGCTAATGATATCTTCAATACAATCGTTAGTGCTTTGTTAGTGCTTCCTAGAGCAGTACCTCTTACCATTAGTGCTGCAATAGTTTGGATACTAGAAACAAAAAATTTGGACAAACCTAAAGTTAGCTCCCCAGGAAGCACTAACAACCAAACCTAGTGCAATTGATAGTACATTGTTAGTGCTTCTAGAAAACACGAATAGTTTCGTTAGTGCTTCATTATTAGTAATGAAATTCACGTAAGAAAAACATTGTTAATTTTTCGTTGAGTTAAACTTCCGCCCAATTCAAAAGCCCTAATGATCTCTTTTAGTGCAATCGTAAATACTTCTTAGACCACAAAATCCGAACATTAATGCTTCATTAGTTTGGATGCTAGGAGCAAAAAGAAAAAAAGAGAGCTAACTTCATGTTAGTTCCACAGAAAGCACTAACGACAAAATCTAGTGCAATCCATAGTGCATCGTTAGGACTTGTAGAAAACAGTAATAGTTTTGTTGGTTTCTCTATTAGTTCTGTTTTGGGAGATGATTTCATTATGTTTCTAATTTTTTCGTATGAAAATGTAATCTTTTTTCCTTGGTTCATATATAAACAGTCATTTTATTATTTTTTTCTTCTGCATTGTTTTACGATACGATAAAAATTAACTACACTCCTTTGTTAATTTTAGTATGTTTAATTTTGTTCACTGAGTATGTAAAATAGGTTTTTACGGGTTTTGGAACTACGTTAATTGATCTTTTACAATAGTATTATTTATTTGTGAACTTTAGGCTTCATGATTCAAAGTTGTATACGAAAATGAAAATGCTAAGAAGACTGTAATTAAAACAATGTAAGTGTCTGTACCGTTAATTAATGTGGAGTAATTAATTAATGTCAAGTAACTGTTATTGATTAACCTTTTTCTTGAACAATTCTTCTAATGGGTTTTGGAGAAGAGTGGAACAGAGAGTATGTGTGAATAAACTCTCATTATTCACATTCTCTTCCACTCTTCTCCAAAACCCATTCCAGTGTTTGGAGCTCTTAAAAGTCACTCTAAGTAGGAGTATTACAAACCACCGAGCCCCAGAAGTCCATCGTAGATCCGCCTCTCGAGAAGAGTATGCGTGAATAAACACCTATTATTCACATTCAGTTTGCACATCTCAATAAATAAACAATATTTTCATTCACTTCCATCTACTACTACATTCTACTGAACTGTAACGCCTTTTTATGTTTAAAAATAATTATACATTGTTTAATAATTGTAAATGTTTAAGTTCAGTAATTCACCATGAGTAGAGTCAACTAGAAGTGTTTTCGCAACGAAGAAATAACAACATGAACTGTGAAATATCTTTCAACAAACTCTCGAGGGTTGAGAGTGGACAAACTTTACTCTCTCCTTTACCAATCACCTCGAAACCGCGGTAGCCAGAATTAGCCCAGGATAGGGGACTTATATTAAGAAAATCAAAATCTCAGGAATATGCAGAAGTCTTTTAGTCTTGTAACTCTTAGCCCGTACAAAAGTACTGATAGAAATATGGCCAATGATTTATGACTATTTTGTAGAACATTCCACTTTAATATCACATGAAATCCATCTTCCGGCTTGCTTGGTTGTAAAAAGTTATAGTGTGTATTGGTATACTGTGTAAAGTATGTGTACTGTCGCTGATTTGTGATAACAATCAGAAACAGAAGTAAAATACAGTAATAGTTTTCTCTTAATAGTTTTGTATTGAAGGGGAAACGGAAAACCTACTTTTATCTTAACATTTTCTTTGTTAAAATTTCTATTCGGGTTCACACCCTTCCCCCTCAATATTGAATACGGAAATGGAGAACTTCTTTAGAATTTGATTGTTGATTCCAGTATATTTCAAGCATTACTTCTCTGACCTAGGCCTGTGTTATGTCGATAACGCTATCATCGATATCTATATTATCATATATCAACATTCGATATCGCAAATATATGAACATGAATATATCTTTCTAAATTTTCGATATCGATATTCGGGGGGGGGGCGACGAGGTATAAGGAGCCCCTAAGACTTGCGATGGATGAAGAAATTAAAGTTACTTTTTACAATCATTATATCTTTATTACAACAAATTGCAATGTAAATACATCCACTTGCAAATTTGCAATATTATATGATATAATTTCTTAGACGTCAGAACGTTTCTGTTCCCTGAAAAAAAGAAAGAAAAAATCACTCGCAGAAGCAAGTGCTTCGAACTTTGAACTAGAATTTACCATAAGAAAGTTTTTTATTTCTCTCTTATTTGCAGTTTGCCACACTGATATATTTCTGACAAAATTGAGGTTTAGTCCAAGGCCTTTCGAAGTTGCAACCAAACCAACCGCCGAGCTGTTTGGGTTGCCTACTATTTTAGGAAAAGAAGATTTGCAGGTGGTAATGCACTTTTGGGGTCGTGTATACATATCACTGTTGAGTTGATACATTTATAATTATTGAAGTATGCCTTCTTTGTTTTTATTTGGTTAGTGTATATTGAATAATTAATAGAACACTGTATGGTATTAAATTTCGTACGTTGCTGGTAACCCTGTTAACAATTTGTGTTTAACGTAGAAGATATCTGCTAGGGTAACCGGGGTGAAAACAGGAATCTCTTTAGAAAAATTGTTCAAGAAAAAGGTTAATCAGTAACAGTTGCTTCACATTAATTAATTACTCCACATTAATTAACTGTAAAGACAATTACATTGTTTTAATTACAGTCTTCTTAGCAGTTTCATCTTCGTATACAACTTTGAATCATGAAGCCTAAAGTTCACAAATAAATAATACTATTGTAAAAGATCCATTAACGTGGTTCCAAAACCCGTAAACACCATTTTACATCCTCAACGAACAGAATTAAACATACTAAAATTAGCAAAGGATTGTAGTTAATTTTTATCGTATCGTAAAACAATGCAGAAGAAAAAAATAATAAAATGACTGTTTATATATGAACCAAGGAAAAAAGATTACATTTTCATACGAAAAAATTAGAAACATAATGAAATTCATCTCCCAAAACAGAACTAATAGAGAAACCAACAAAACTATTACTGTTTTCTACAAGTCCTAACGATGCACTATGGATTGCACTAGATTTTGTCGTTAGTGCTTTCTGTGGAACTAACATGAAGTTAGCTCTCTTTTTTTCTTTTTGCTCCTAGCATCCAAACTAATGAAGCATTAATGTTCGAATTTGGTGCTCCAAGAAGTATTAACGATTGCACTGGAAGAGATCATTAGTGCTTTTGAATTTGGCGGAAGTTTAACTCAACGAAAAATTCCCAATTTTTTTCTTACGTGAGTTTCGTCACTAATAATGAAGCACTAACGGAACTATTCGTGTTTTCTAGGACCACCAACAATGTACTATCAATTGCACTAGGTTTGATTGTTAGTGCTTCCTAGGGGGCTAACTTCACGTTTGTCCTTCAAAGTATTTTTTTTGCTTCTAGTGTCCAAACTATTGCAGCACTAGTGTTAAGAGTCACTACTCTAGGAAGCACTAACGAAGCACTAACGATTGTATTAAATATATCATTAGCTGTTTTGAATTTGTCGGGAATTTGTCCCAGTGAAATATTCCCCATGTACTTATGGGAGTTTCGTAAGCAGAGGTGACCACTTTGATCCAACCTCACTCAACCTCACGCTCAAAAACTAATTTCGAGCTGAACTCACGAACTCATTTCGACCTCATGCTCACTCAACCTCACACTTGCATCACCAGTCTGACCTCACGCTCACTTAACCTCACGCTCACATCACCAGTCTGACCTCACGCTCACATCACCAGTCTCACCTAGAGCTCACTCAACCTCACGCTCACATCACCAGCCTTATCTCACGTTAAGTTCGTGAGGTTGAGGTCGAGTAAGCGTAAGTTTAGAACTCGTGAGCGCCGAGCTCGTGAGTTTGGACATCTTTGTGACATAAAAGTGGGCAGATCTACAATAATAGTAAAGCAAAACTAAACCATTAGTGTTTTATGGAAGAACTAACGATGCACTAACGGTTGCACTAGGTTTAATCGTTAGTGTTTCCTGGGGGCTAACGTGAAGTTGCACCCCAAAAGTTTTTTGCTTCTAGCGTCCAAACTATTGAAGCACTAAGTTTTCAACTTGGTATTCTAAGAAGCACTAACAAAGCACTAACGATTGCGCTAAAAGATATCATTAGCGCTTTTGAATTTGGCGGAAATTTGACCCAATTAAAAATTCCCCGTGTATTCCTTAAGGGAATTTCGTGACATATAACTAGCCATAGCCACACTAATTGTGAAGCACTAACGAAACTATTAGTGATTTCTGGAAGCACTAACGATGCACTAACGATTGCACTAGGTTTAATCGTTAGTGCTTTCTGGGGGGTCTAACGTGAAGTTGCCCCTCTCAAAGTTTTTTGCTTCTAGCGTCCAAACTACTGAAGCACTAATGTTGGGAGTTGGTGTTCTAAGAAGCACTAACGAAGCACTAACGATTGCACTAGAAGAGATCATTAATGCTTCAATGGGGGGGGGGCAACTTCTCGGACGTGTTCGCGTGATTGTGAAGGGGGAAGCTACACGACAGGTAACACCTGGCGGTGGCCTATCAAATTAAGAAAAAGAAAATATCTCCATTAGCAGTGTGTGACTCTGCGGCAAGTGCTACGGGGGGTTAATTCACTTATATTGTTGTTTTAAATTCCGTAACACTACGTAGTGTCAGAAACGTTTTTCTATATTAAAGAGAGCTATAATATGCACACAACTGAAGAGAACTTCTTGAATCTGACTTTCAATAATAGCAAGCTTGTCAGTAGTGGAATGAAACACCGAAAGCTTCAGTAAAATGAGCTCTTTACGGATTTTGACTTCAAATATCACAGCAATTACTTGTTTACCATGTCTTCTAAGAACAATAATGTGTAAGAGCATTAGGTATATAGATGCTGACATTCGTTGTCACTTTAGCTGTTTTTAAGATAAGAAATACCTGAGCCTCATGGGGTTAACTGTAGAAAGACTACTGTTTCAAGATTCCATTAAATGTCGGCAATGATGCGAGCTAAGTAGCTGGGGAGACATTGATCAAATTAATGTAAGATGTACTGACCAAACTCTAGAGCAGGATTTGAAGACTGACGTACTGGAGAATTCGATTCGAGGGTACGTTGTACTCCTACGAACTACCAATAAGAAACATTAAATAGTTTGAAATTACAAATTTGAAAGCGATTGAACTTAAACAATTATATGGAAAGTATGATATTTACAAATATGAATGTTTTATTTTTTATATCTATAAATTAAAAATGCATGTGGTCACATGAACATGCCGAGGAAATCTAGTTAGTTCCCAATATATCATCTGACTACAACCTCACCGAGGGATCTGCGTTGTGCTAGCATTGTCAAGAAGAATGAGGGGAGCAATATACCACTTTCCCCATCGGCAATACATATGATCTCGGAGTAATAAACTAATAGTACCAAGCACAATATAAAACATGTAACAATTATAATGGTGTGCTATTTTAAATCTTTCTATTAAAGATATTATTAACACATTTTTGAGGTTTTAATACAAAATATAAGCAAAATATTGTCTTCACACAATAGGATGAAAAGTGAGCATAGCCTTGTCAGAAAGAAACTACCGATTTTCATTCTGTACCACACGTCTCAATTCACTTGCAAGTCTGATAATGATGTACTCGACTTAAAGAACATGTGAGAACATGCACATCAAATTAAAATATATGAATAAAAAGTCAAGCTGATCTCTCAGTTCCATATCCTTCCTCTGCTATGATAACGGTCCACAACATGAAGGAAGTTTGCGTAAGTGAATTTGATGAATAACACGTTTATGTTATGTACCGTCAGCTTTCTTATAAACTACTTAATTGTCTTAAATAATAGGGTGATTAAAGTGCTATAATAAATTTATAAATTTACTGTATCATTAACTCTTTTAGTAACATTTAAAATATACTTAACTAATTTCTTTCATTTATAAATGTAGTACAAGTGTAACAGCAACATCAAGCTCCACTTACTAATCCGTTACATGATGTTCCACAAATTTCAGTGGAATAAAAGTTTTAGAGAGTGGACGTGTTTGCGTTATGAGAGTAAATATATCACTAATCACGAACTTAATTTTAAAAGAATGCCATACACAAAATCAAAATATACGGCCACAGACAGAATATTTGTTTTGAGTGACATGGTTTAAAAATGAACAAATACACATTGTTTCACAAGGTAGGCCTACATTTTAAAAACATGTAGTATTATGTATGACTTAAAAATGTTTAGTCAAGTTTCTGTGCATTAAAGTACTCCAAGAGTTGTTCAAACAATTGTTTAAATTTTGATAAGGTAAGTTTGAATGTTGAAATTAATATTTCACTTCGTCATTTTATTGAAACGTTCTTCTTCCAGGTATCTTTACATGACGGTAATAGGAACCAGTGTGGTGGAGCTGTTATTAACGAACGATTTATATTAACTGCCAGTCATTGTCTTCAGTAAGTTTTCTAGAAAGTAATACACCAATGTCGTATATGATTAATACATATCTTTTAACGTATATTCAATTTTATTCCTGTCTGCAATATCTATATTGCATTTATGCCAGTCAATAATTAACTACTTCTATTTCTTTTAGTACAAAACTTGATTTAATAGATAAGTGCATTTGTATATATGTATGAAAAAGAAGGATTTATGACTGACCGATCAACGCTTAAAACAATTTCTTTAAACTATATATTTGCCATGTACGCAGTACATACGACTTTGATGTGAAGTCATATTTAGGAACATTTTTTAATTTGACAAGGAATGTGGATGTGGGTCGCAATTTTCATAATAAGATGTGCATATCACGGAATTCCTTAACGTCCGTGATGTTCCTTAACGTGTTATAGTCATTAAATTTCATATTTTGAATTTTCATTTTAAGTATTTTAAACTTGGGTTTCAAGTGTTTTTAAAATATTTGACGTAGAAATAAGATAAAAGTAAGAAGAAAATTATTTTCTGAGATTTATAAAAATTGATGTGTTTATAGCTCGGAAATCCTTTAAGTATGAAACATGAAATTTTATTATTTGGATTTTCACCCAAAGTTATTAAATATGTGTTTCAAAGTCTTTGTATGTTCTACCTGGAGTGGAATTTAAAATATGTGGGGTTATTTTACAATTTCACTGTTCACAAGAGGTCAATTTCGTATTGGATTTCGAGCTCCGAAACTGTAGGTTTGTTTAATTGCCTTCTGCGTTCGCAACTCAATATGTGTCATCATTGGCTTTGCTTGTATATATTTAGAAGTTGCAACAATCGTTGCTTACGCCGTTGCTAAATAAAAAGTGTTGTGTCGCTTTCAGTTTCCACAGCAAGGAGAACAGCTTCTGTAATCCATTTTTATGATCTGAAAGTGCAACAGGAGCTAAAATACTTCTACTATAGTACGATAAAATGTTCTCTTTTTACGGCAAAGTGTATGCCAATGAGTTAAATAGTTGAGAGTCAATCAAATAATCTTGAAAGGCAAGAAAAGATACAACCGCTTTTATACTTTTCAACCTATTGGTATTGTCTGTTTCATAAGTAAATGCATGATTTCCGCGGGATAGTATATTTTGTCCTTACTATAAGGATGAAATCGGTACACATTCCTTGCTACCACCTCGCGATTTAATTAAATGTTTTAAAGGTTTTGAAAGCTCAATCCCTAACCAAATCGATAACTGCATGATCTCTCTTTCCAGTTTATACAAAACACTGTAGAAATACCATAAAACTTAACAAAAAGAAAAAACGTCATCTCAGAGCGTAAAGCTTACGGTTATCACCATGTATTTATAGAGTAGAGGTCTTCTGTATCTTGTTCATTGGATCCGTGCAAAATTTTTATTTCCGCGACTCGCGTTCGAATCTTCGTCCTACTTTTTTATTTTTAGTTTTTCACTGATCAGGTAGAATTCCAGTAAAAAGAAACATATGGTTACAGTTTAAGGTGCGATTTGATATTCTGCAAATATTTATTTATTATCAAGTCAAAAAGATGAAATAGAAGTTTACAAGCGTAAAATTGTTCTACATTTGACTATTAATAAAAACTATGAATAACTTTAGAGCTCAACAATAAATTGAATTTTCTTCAATTGTAGTCCAAAATTAGCTATGGACAAGGAGATGGATTTCAGTTGATTTGCGTGTGGTCAGCACATTGGCTTCCATCATATTTATTTCTGGAACTAAATATAACTAATTTTACTTTTCTTTTATATATAAAATAGTCACCTTTAGCTCTTAACGAAACAGAGAGCATAGAACAAAATATCACTATAGCATTGCATTTTGTTATATAAAGAAATGAAAAGTGATTCATTTATACTTGAAAATGTCGGAGGTAATATGACAAATGTTATGTACAATTGTATAATAGGATTAAGGAATGGTTTATAATAAAATAAACTGCAATGAAATGCAGGATGTTTGAAGTTAGCAAAAATATTTGCCCTTATATGCTGAAATACAAGTTTCTTGAATAGATAGGAAAACTTCACCTAGAAATATACTTCATGAATTTGACTCTCGTTAGAATCTGAAATATATTAAGAACTTTAAACCTTGAAGAACGCAACACAAATTTTACGTCCCATGGTTATAATATGGTCGTTACAAACTGACTAAACTTGCGATAAATATAGGAAGCGGCTCACTAAATCAGCTTATGTTTTCCACATTTTTTAAATATAAATTAACGTATGTAACGCCGGATTTTTATTCAAAATATATTTTTTCCTTTACATATATTTCAGGGAGAACATGTAACGTCAACATTTCATTAGCAAACGTAGCAACTGATCAAATTGAATAATGCAAAAATAGCCAACTTTGCTTGCTAGAACCTGTTTTTGGTGGAAGTCCCTACATATTTTTTTTTAAAAGTGTTTGAATACTTCGGAAAGGTTTGCAGAATGCTTGTTATTATACATATATGCTTGTTCTGTTTGGCGCGAAAAAACTTTGAAGAAATGGTCTGCAGAGTTGTTTCTAGAATGTGTTATTAGTTGTAGTATTTGATTTGATTTTAGCATCCCATTCAGCAGCAATGCTTTATAAGACATGGACTTACAGCTTAACGTGGGATCCGAAATACATGAGACTCCGCCGAGAATCGAACTCCGTTTTTAGAGAAAAGTATCTTACCACAGTCAGTTCTTATCCGTTTGTGTTGGAACAGATATTATTATACTAATATTTGGAAGCAGTGATGAAACTGGTTAAGAATTTCGTGACCTCAAACTAGTCACACTCGTATGACCGGAACAGCCCTGTTGATGACAAAACGTCGTCCTACACACGGAGAATTGATATGACACTACCCCTGCTTTCTGGTGGTCTAGTGGCTAGCATGTGCTTCTTTGGTTCTTGTAGTCTAGTGTTTGATTCCCGTTAAGGGTCAAATAAAATTTTACCTTAACTAGAATTTACTTTAATTTATCATCTATCTCCTTTAGCCTAAAGGAATTAAACATTGAGAAAAATATATGGGAAAATGTTAAAGACTACACTTGAAAAATGTCTGCTGTATGTTTTGTAACTTATTGACAAAATAATAGAAAGACAGGAAAGGAAATCTCTTGAGAACTGAAACTGAACAATGTTTTACCATTCATGTTTAATTTGCTACTTGCGTGACATACTAAATTCAATTTAATAAAAATATTGCACAAAATTTGCTACTTGACTGTTGATAGCATGAAGAATGATAGGTATTTTTAAACATTAAGCATTACACCTGATTTTTATATCACTTAATAACTTAAATAAATAACAAGACACTAACAATACTATTAATCTCTATCTACATTGTATACAAATGAAATCATATCATAAGGAAAAATGGCTGAACCGTTTGAAATGAATTTTATTATCGTAGTTAACATCTACCTCGGACTTGATTGTAGTCACGCCATTTTTATTATATTGCTTATCGTAACAGAGGAGAGGGGGTTAAAATTTATGGCAATAGAATATTCTAGGTTTTTGAGATGAATCTTCATATATATATATATATATATATATATATATATATATATATATATATATATATATATATATATATATATATATATATATATATATATATAAACCTTATTTAAAACGAGTGTGCACGTGTCCGACCGTGTTTAGAACTTTCGGTATTAAGTGAAGAATTGGGGTAATTTGTATCATTTTTGAACAATATTTGAGAATGATAATATCGAGGTTGTACCTTGTCATCATAGCAAAACGGACGCAGCCCTTGAAATTATCTTTTGAATATAAGGTCTACTGTATTTAGCATTTGGTCCAGTCGGCTTTCTATAATTCATTAACGCATATATCATATCAGGAAGTGATTAACATAAACACCTTATTTTCAAATATGTGAACCCATCTTCCCCTTCCTTAAAAATCTGCTTTTGAGGGCAAAAGTGGACACGCTCTAAATACACTGTCAGTATATAAAAGTGACATTGTGATTGTCTGTCCGATCATCACGACAAATCGAATTAACCGTTTGAAATGAATTTTTGAATACATTTAGTACTTGAAAGAAAATGATTAGCTGACGTCTACTGTAAACTACACAAACATATGATGAATTAATATTTTACTCGAGAGTACAAAGTCTACTGTATTGGTTAACGGAAAAAACAACAAAAAACTTAAGCAGGAATCGAACACAGAACCCTTTGCACGTGAGTCGTAGATCTTCTAACTCTGCATGCCGTCACTTGATAATTTTACGCTTCGTCTCATACATGCATCGAGTAAGAAAAGGATGGCACCGAAGCTTATTTACCAAAGTGTGCTTTCCCCTTGTTAGTTAACTCTCGCCGGGCTTTTTTCATGTTACTTTCATATAATACATGTTCTAAGCGAGGAAAGGAGTATTAAAAATATAAACAAAGAGAATTTCTGACGAATCTCTTATCATAGAAGAAGAAGATGAAACTCGGCATTTGAACTCCTCCTCCCAAATCTGAGACCACGTGGTGCATCGTTTACGGAATTTCAACTCTAGCAAAGAGAGCAAGGCAACTACTACAATTTCCCGTTTTGTGTTCATAAACTGACCAAAGTGTGTAAGTATTTTAGCTGTTTAAAATAAATCTAGAAAATATTTAGCAGTCGGATTCAGTTGGATTTTTTCATTTCACTTTGATTGATATGCTATTCTATTGGCAAAGAGGTTTGAATATTTCGCAAATAATATTTCCATAAACATATTCTTCTTGTTCGAAGAATGAGCACTTCAACTAGTTCGTGTCTGACCTTTAGAGTTTGCTCCAACCTATATTTTTACATGGATTGTGTATTCTATTTTTGATTTTTAAAAATATATTTTCAGGTCGTTTGAACCCATATTAGACACCTAGACAGCGGCACAAATCTGTCTTCAACATTGGAGGGATGGGAACGGGTAAGACCGTTCACATATTTTTTTAAAGGGAAGTTCAAAAAAATTATGAAGTTGAAAAACAATGCAGTGGAGGATAAAGGGAAGAGAATTCTCTTCAACGTTTTAAAGCAGGCAGATTTGAGGTTTATTCTGGGGGACATAAATTTCATCTCACATTCCCTTCTGTCAATCGAACACAAAATATCACTTTTCTGCCCAAAAAACACACTTCAAATCGGATTATTGGGGAACAGTTCCCTTCAGTTCCAAGATTGGAGAGGACATGTTTCTCTCATTCTCCCAGAATTTGCTCCAGTGAACCTAGAAGCACAATTGTAGTAAGCTAATAATCTAGTTTAATTATGGGTCACAATAGGTCAGCGAGCTACCAATTTTTATACTCAAATATGTGACTTTAATCTATTTTGGGATATGTGGAAATTGCTCCCAGCTTGGCTTGTAGATTAATAGAGACTTTACCCAGTTCGCAAACCAATCATCTTTCATGAAGCTGATAGTTCTAAGACTGGTCAGTTGCTTCATTGGGACTGTAACATCCGTTTCAGCACCGAGACTATGAGAAATGTTTCTACAACTTAAGTTGGGATCTTTAAATACATGAACTCTCCTCAGAACTCAATCTCTTGACAGGGTTGATTCCATAAATGTTACATTCTTTTCATTTTCATGTGAGTATTCCGCAATAGAAAATTAACCTTCCAGAATACATACTGTCATTCCACTCGGTATGAACACTAGTTTATTAATCATATTCTCATTTAATATTGGACATGATTTCTTTTCTTCAACACTGAAACATCTAATATTAAAAACAAAATGTACTAATAGTATATTCTTTTCTTCTCTTTATGTTTTCACACAGACCAGTATTTCATTGATAACATTGTGTTTTAAAAGAAGGTGTGTTCAGTTCACAGTTAAGACAGAGATAAGACAGCCACTTGAAAGCGGTCCAGGCTATATTGCTTTGCTCTTCTGCCTAGTGGTTTTCTCTTCTGCCCTCAGGTTATATTGCATCAACCTGCTACTTTCATTTCAATTACTTGTATATTTAGTTTCGGATGTAAGCTTATTTTTAAATTTTAATAATAGGAAGAAATCTAGAACATCGCTACTTTTGATTTACCTATGTAGAATCATAGTTGCAGACTTATATTGTTAACTTAGACAAGAATAAGAAAAAATCTAACAGAATGACACCATATTTAGAACTCCAATATTACAAGTAATGAGTGTTCCTTCGACAAAAGAAAAAAAATACTACAAGTAATGGTTGTTCCTTTGACGAAAATAAAGAGGCACTTGACGAAGATTCGAACATGGATCAGCTGATTGGTAGGATAGAACGTTCCCCACTACAGCACACACTCACGTGCTTTTTTCTTGCTATACACTTTAAACATTCAACATGTGGTTTTAGTTTATGTCGTCATACCGTATAACAGTTTCTCTGCTTTCCCTGCTTGTCACATTATTCGTGTTATTTGTTGTGTAAATTGCATTTGAAATCATAATATGTTTTGTTCTTTTACCAGGATTCACAGTTTTGAAAGTTTTTAAGATCAATTACATTAAGTGAGCTGATTTTCTTATATTATTCATCGTTTGAAAAGGGAAAAGATATTATCAAGCGGAAAACATGCATTTACTTATGAGACAGACAATACATACTTCACCGTGGTGAATCATAATCCCTATATTACGCTGAAGGTCTTCTATAAATTTTAGTTCGTTGTATACCTTCACACTATAGAAAACAGATTACGGAGCAGTATTCTTCTTTTGATGTTAACGAACAATCGTGCCGTAATATTTACTTCGAAACTGTGCAAAACGAACTCAAGTATTAACGTTAATGCCTATCACTAGCGAAGACAATGGTGCGCACAAAATCTTATGAGCGCCCAAAACCGTATATCCTATCCACATATGACTATTACAAGAGTACACACACTTATTGACTTACGATTGTAGTTTCAATGGAAAATATATATTGAAATATTTAAGTTAGAAAAACTCCTGCAAAATCATATCACATAAAATGACAACCATCTTGTAAGTATCTTTAATAGAATATTTTAGAAATTTTGTTGTTGCCTATTCAAATTTTAATAAATTGCTTTCACTGGTGTGGAACATTCAGTTTTACATACTCCGAAGCTGTGACGAAGAGAGAGAATAGGAAGCATGTACGCTTAATTTTTATTTGACGGTAATGCTATTTTTTATTTACAAATTGACGATAATGAACATTGTATCTGCTTTTAGAAAATTATAATCACATTTTTAACTTTTGTTTAAAAGAATATAAACAAAGATAATAATATAAGGGAGTGTGGAACCAACAGTATCAAAATAGTTAATTATATGAAGAATATTTTTACGCATTATCAAAAGCTTGTAAATGTATTAAGATTGAAATAAAATTGAAGCACATGTACAAGAAAAACATTAACAATGAACAAAAATAACTATAGTAGGAACCAATAATAATGTTCTTAATGAATAATTATAATTAATACACAAAATCTTCCCAATTAGAGGATGATGGAAGTTTGAAAGTAGCGCACCAGCACTAGTATCAAGAGTATTTCTTATTGCCCTTTTTTTCAACTGCAACTGGAGGTTCCAAAATGTGTTCACTCGAAAATATGTATCACAATTTGTAGAAAATTAGAAACATATCAAACATATATTCTAAATGATGAATTATTCGGGACCATAAAGTGACTTACTATTTGTAACAAAATATATTCGCTGTGTACAAATTTTCCTATTTGCTAGATTAAGTGTTGAATTAGATTTTCATCAATTAATATTTCAGTGAGAGTACCTTAACATGGAAAGTAATTGCGGGAACTACAACATTTGAAGAGGAAGGTCAAAGACGAAATATTCAGAAATATTACATACATCCAAACTATACATTCACCAACATATATCCAGTTCATGATATTGCTCTCGTAGAGGTATGTATTATATACGTTTAGGAGTATATAAAATTGATTTTAAACAGTCTATTGTGAGTATCTAAAGAAATATATTCCCATTCACTAAACAAGCTTTGAAGTCAATGCAAAATTAAAATCTACTGTATACATTGCCAGAAAAGTTCTATACATCAGAATCAAATAAGAATCAAGTATGTAGAACGAAATTTACTACTATGCTTGGTAATATTTTTTGGTTGGTATAATTATACTTGAGCATCCATTTCAGCGCTGCTACCAGATAAGATGTGAACCTATAGCTTAACAGGGAATATGTAACATTTGTTTTCTTCATGTGGATAACAAAGTAGGCTACAGTAATGCTAATATTGAAATAGCTACAAAATAATATAGCAATTTAAAATCATTAGGTAGACTAGAAAGTATTAATCATGCTGTACACATTATATTCATTATTTTTTTAAATAAAGAAGATGCAATGCGCACGTGACTCTACAAATATTTGGCATGGTATACCTACAGGTTTGTCGAAAATATAACTTGTATTATCTTGGCGTAGTGGCGCGGAACCACATCACGGATAATGACCGACGGTCAGAGCCAGTCATACTATTTCCTATACTTCTTCAATATTATTTATGAATTGAGACTCAGCTTACGTAGAACATATGTAGAATAAGTATGGAATTTTGGTAGTATATGAGGATGACTTGGTTATGATGGAAGATGGGGGATCGCGAAGTAACCTTCTAAAGACAATGGGGAAGGATTTTATGTCACGAACACGCAAGGATAAATTCAAACTTTATTTAATAAAGAAATGGTACCTTATTGCTTCTCTTTACTACAGTGGCAGCTGTGTATCCTACAATATATTACAACCGCCACTAAAATAGTGACTTTGCAGTTCTTCTTGTCCAGGGAAACAAGTCCCACCGCTAAATACCACTGAGATCCAGTGTACTTGCTGTTCCTATATTTCTCTATAACACCGAACAAGTACTCAGTGATGGACAAATGTAAAGGAAATAGAGGAAGAAATATTGGAGTTTAAAACTTTTAGAATCAAATGTGCAGTATCCATGCAATCACACTGATTTTGAATGCGAATTCGTGCGATTTGGACGATCTATCTTTTAAAAATTTGTGTAGCGCGTTTGTATTTCTCTATAGAAATCTCCCACAATGAATGTCACCTGTAAACTATTGTCACGGCATTGCCAACACAAGAGAATTAGCTAAAGCGTCACACAACATTTTGAATACTACGTAAGTATTGAACCATACTGCAAGCTACTTATCAATCAATAGCCGTTTATGTTATTCAGCCATTATGATATAAAATAAACTACTCTCAAAAGGAATATAGTTTGCTTAGTAAATGTAGCCACATAAATTACAACCAGTCCACCATTTACGGTGGACAGTCATAAGGAAAGTTCCTAACAATACATGTAAACTTATTGTTCAGAGATTCATATACTGTGATGTGAATTCCGTAGGAACTGGAGGACGCATGGTGATTATAAGTGTGTTTTGATCAGTGTAAACGTAGATAGAACCTTTTACAACGTGTATTTATTTTTCAGCTCAGTGAACCACTTGTACTTGACGAAAATGTTAAACCAATTAAACTTCCATCACGAGAAGAATCAATAGATGACAACACGCTCATGACAGTAACAGGATTTGGACAAACTGAGGTATGAAGATCCAATATTTTATAACTGTTACTCTAGATATTTAAATTTGAATTTTGTTATTGTTTTAAGAATGGATGATTGTGACCTCATTCGTTTTAACAATTTTTTGTGTATTTATTTCATGTATGTAATTTAAAATTTTATTATTTATAATATGGTGCAATAAATTCGGATTCCTAAATTACTTTTAGATAAGAAACTATATACCAACATTTTCTTAGTTATGAGTGAACTGAACTTCACTCATACGTTTAGTGGTTTTACGAAAACTTTGATACGGTTCCTATTTTTAGATTAAATAGTTTGTTTTTAATTCTAATATTTAATTTGTTGTTATTTTCCATTGGTTAAATTTAATTTCTGTTTTGTATTAGTTACGTGCAAAGGCTCTAACCATATTTGATGTGCATACCAAATGCGAAAACACCAAGTATGTTTCACTTTGGGCTTTCTACCTAGGTATATCATCAGTATGATCAATGACATTTCACCAAATTTTCGGTAAATGATTAATCACACGCTGACAACAATTCGCAGGTTTGGAGTTGAAGAACTCACGTATGGCTATTTGCATAGCCTTCACATCATTAAAAGTATCCCAATGAAATAAATTTTCAAAATATGAAAATGATGAAAGTGTATAGTGGGTTAGCTAGGGTGAGAGACCGAGTTGGGAAAATCTTCTAACCAAAGCTCATTAATTTCTGACCTGTCATTGCATCAGTGTGGCTTACCGTTATCATATTGAATGATAATCGCTTCGCGGTTGACAAAACCTGCTCGCTTTTCCCAGAATGACTCCTCCAGCCTGTCTGGCAGTTAACAGTACAAGTCCAATTACTGATTTGATTGGGATCCATAATAGTTTTAATGTAAATGCCTCAATAGGAGATAAGAATGACGTTATAATAGAGTTTTTACGAAGAAGTAGAACGGGTATTTGACTAATTCTCGCCATACCATATAAAAATTCTCTTAGGGGCATTTTAATGTGAAGGTAGGATGATTGGATATTTTCAAACTTATTAGAGGCAATGATAGTGTGCATAAGGAAAATAATGATAACGTCGTTACACTTGCGAACTTTACAATATCTCAAAGCTTTTCGGAAAGAACAGAAAATTCCCACATCGCGACATTCATGAATACACTTATATCCCCCCTATGGAAAAACACATAATCAAATTGATCAGTTTTAGTAAATAGAAGAAGACAATCTTGCATAATTGATGTTCGCTGTTGAAAGGAACTGACTGTACTACTGATAATTACCTGATAGCAGCAATAATAAGAGAGAGATTATCGTTGAATAAAGGTAACATTCAACATCTTAAAACGGTGAGGTTGAATTGAAAGAGTTAGAGGATAGACAGAAGAGAGGCCAATACCTAATTGAAGTGTCGAACAGATTCTCAGTTTTAGAAAGTTAGAAGTGCTTGGGTTGAAGCTAGGGATACTATTACAATTTTAGCAAACGAAAAATAGGGGGACGCGAAAATACATAGGAACAAATCATGGTTCAATGATTAATACTAAACTAGCAGAAAAAACTGACAAAATTGTGTTGCTACAAAATCCGAACGATATAAGAGCAGAAAATTTTGTTGACATCAGGTGGGAAATCCACAAAACGTTTAGGAAAAAAACTATTTTCTGAAAGCTAAAATTAACGAACTTGAAAATAATACTAAAACAAAAGCATTCGTCACACCTATAAGGGCACTTATATATTAAAGGACTTAATAGCCCCGTATTTATATATTAAAGAAAGTCGATGGATTAATTCTCACTGATACAGAGAGTATCTTAAGTAGAAAGAAAGATTTCTTTGACGATTTACTTAACACGCAGCCAAAAAACTAATGGTCGTGGAGAAAAGGAAATGCACACAGCAGAACAGTATATTCTAGATGCTAACCGAACAGAAGTAGAAATCGCTGTAAAGATGTTAAGGGAACATACGTAAATATCAAGGTGTAAACAAAATTCTTGCTGATTAATTTTAACTAAGGGCAGACAATTATGGAACAAGATACAAAAACTCATTCTCCTTATCTGGAACAATGAGGGATTATCAAAAGTGTGGAAAGAATGACCGATTGTTCCAAAATAAAGGAAATGCGACAAAGTCTCATTGTAATAATTATCGAGACATTTCTCTTCTGTTAACATCATATAAAATTCTCTCAAACTTTCTACTAGCAAGATTGACCCCATGGGCAGAAGAAATTATTGGAGATTATCAATATGTATTTAGGCAAGATCGATCAACAATCGATCAGGTATTTACCATTCAACCAACATTGAAAAGAAATGGGAAACCAATACCGATACATTAATTCTTTACTGATTGTCGAAAAGCCTACTCCTCGGTTAGAAGATAAATTTTGTACAATATTCTTACAAAATTTGGAATACAAAAAATTTAGTTACATATTTAAACTGTCCTTAAAAGCATTAAAAAGTGATGTCCAACTAGGAAAACTGTAGCCCGCGTTGAGAATGGCCTGAAACAAGATGAGTTATCGCCATTATTATTCAACTTTGTTTTGGTGTACTCTATAAGGAAAATCAAAGGTTGCAACCACGGCATTGAGCTGAATGGAATTCATCAGGTTATGGATTTTGTTGATGATGAAAATCTGACAAGGGGTAATGGGAGAACAATGTAAAAAAATGCAGAGGTCTTATTATTCGGTTGCAGAAATGTGTGTTTAGAAGCAAATGCAGAAAAAAACATGCAAATTTGCCGGGATAGTAATACTTCAAATTATGAATACGTTCAAATGTTGAATACTACTTTCGACAAAATAGATATCTCTAATGTAAGAGACCAAATAGATTCAATATAAGAGACCAAAATCATATCCACGAAGAAATTAAATGTTGAGTGGAAGCAGAAAATTATTATTGTTATTTAGTTCAAAATCTTTGTTTTCGCGAATTCTGTCGAGGAATTTCAATCTGTTTTTTGTTCTGTGAAGGTGCCAAACATAGTCACTCACTCTGAGGGAAGATCGCAGACTGAAAATATTTGAATATAAAATCATGACACGGATATTCGAACCCAAGAAGAAAGGGAATGGGGAATAGTGGAAAGTACTTAACAAAGAACTGGATCACTACCAAACATTGTTAGGGCCATCAAGTCTTCTTCTTCTTCTTCTTCTTATTATTATTATTATTATTATTGTTATTATTATTATTATTATTATCATTATTAAACCTTTTACGATTCTTGGTAACTTTTGTTACCATGGCGTAGTATCGCGTTTGACTGCTTGTTTAGGTTACATAACAGGTGTTTAAGCCGAGTTTTTTTTTATTGGTCAAGTCAAGGATGGACCAATGAACACCCGAGATTCATTTTGGAACCGGATGGTAACTTTTGCGGCAACAAGTGAGGGCGGAATTGCATGACTATTTATCTTTTTTCTTAAGGTAAATTTCAAAAATTGTTCATGCCTTTAGTTTCCAAGACATCAGATAAAAACGTTGTATACGAATTGTGGGTACCTTTATATATTTCTCAATTTTTTTTAGTCCAGGAACTTTAGCATTTTTCTTCGGAAAAATTAGAAGCCAAGGTTTTTCTTCACAAAAACGTTCATTAGGTCATTCTAAATGACATATCAAAAGTCCCCGACTTTCTGCTGTACGCTTCCCCTTTTTTCGGGGGGTGGAAGTGGGGGAGGAAAACGCAATTTAAAATACAATCAAATTCAGCTTATTTGCATGTTAACCTAAATATTCCGAATAAGAAAACAAATTTTACCGGGAACGCTTAGCACATGTGCTCGTAAATGTTTCACAGGAAGTCCCAAAGAATATCGGGTCGGGTTTCGGAAATATGACGTCATCAAAATGGCCGACACTAGAATTTGTAGTGTTTTGTGGGAATGGTTATAACTTCCCGCAGAATAGTGGTAAAACCGTCGCTTTTGTTTCAGATTGAAGATAAATAATTACCAAATGTACGGAATGAAACGTGGTTCTGTATCGTTAATTTCTTTCGAAATACAATAACAAAAAAACTAGTTTTTGAGTACCTGGTTTTAAGTGTAAATGCAAATAACTCAGTAATCATAAAATATTTCCAAATGTATCTTCAAACAATGGTTGTAGGGCATTATAAAACCTTTCCTGTACCTGCATTTTTTTGTATTTTGAAATGCAAGGAAGGTATGTTGTTTTATTTAATAGTCCGACTCTTGTAAAGACAATATAAGCCTACTTTAAAAAAAATGAGAAAAAAATTGGATATAAGATTCAATATCGCATTAGAATCCGTAAGTCACATACACCCTAGACACAGATACAAAACTGAGGATTTACAACGTTCGGAGATATATTCTTATCGTTTATAGAATGAGAAATGTAAAATTCAGAGTAATAATGAATAAGAAAGGTAAGCTATTCAACTTACCTGAAATGGTTTACTTACTGAGTTCCTTTGCTGATTGATAAATAATAATTGTAATTATAGCATGTCCACCCGGTTTGGGACATGCTATAATTACAATTATTATTTATCAATCAGCAAAGGAACTCGATAAGTATCCGGCCTCTATTTCTTCGGCGTCCATGAATATTTCACGTTCAGATATTCCTTCCGTTGGAGTGACATTCAAACAGGATTGTCCGTGACAATTTGCACAAGCAAGAGAACAGAACAGACCCAGCTTTCGACATCCACACACATTGCCGCATCCTTTAAATCATGAACAGAAAATCATTTTAAAGGGATGGTGGAGCAGTTGGCTGCGTTGATCGAATTGGTACTAACAAATTGTCTTTCATAACCCAACCCCACTCCTCAGGATTTAGTTGGTTTCCAAGCCATGTTTGTGCGTGGTAATAAACCCGAAACAAATGTTGTGCTGCAGTTGAAGTCGGTGGTATGGCTTTTAAATCGACAGACTTATTTCTCTTCACGGATTTGGTGAAATAATGGTAACGCTAATCATTTAGTGAAATGTCATTTGCAGATGCACCGTATAATCCTCCTAAAAAAGTGTATGCCATTTTCAGTTGTTTCTGGATGGGAAACATTACTTCGATTAAAAATTTCTACGACATGTTTTAAATCTGGACGTTTTTGTAATAATTTCAAATAAGCTGATTTCCCCTTCTGAAAAATGGCGGATGTTCCATCAGAGCCTAAAAAAGCATGTAGAAATAAAATGTGATTTTTGAATACACCTTCTAAACTCCTTGATGAGTAAATCTTCTCGTCTGTCTTTCCTTTTCCTGGCTTCAAGAAAAAAAAATCTAAATTCGGCGGAGATCGAGCTGTCATGATTACTAACAAATGAATATCCTCATCAACAATAACTGTAGAATTATAATTAATTTTTGATGTCGTGAGTGCGGTTTCTACAATAAGGACATCAGCATCATTCTCTGCTTCTTTGACATCAATATTGACAGCCTTGAATTTATCAGCGAGCAAAGCAATCAACCTACTTTTGTTTGCATTGGCGAGAAAGTTTTCTTGGCTCGTAGTCGCAACCATGTTTCCATCAAATATAATTGTTTTTGATGCTGCTTTCGAGCATCGTCGAAGTTACTCCATGCCTTTTACATTTTTCTGAGGATTACCATACCCATCAAATATGATGACAGTGTTTTGACCAGTGTTTTTCCACATATGCCACATATTCATCACAAATATCCATGAAAGAATCGTTTTGACACCACACCACTCGATGAAGAAGGAACCCTCCATTAACGACGTAGTTTGCGTTTCCGAGATCAGGATGAACATTGGTCGGGTTGAAGATGTTGAATAAGGATGATTTCTTCGTTTTTCTCATTCCAGTTGCATCAAAAAGAGCCATTGGGTAATGATCCAATTCGAAATTTAAACATGCTCGAAGGTCATCATCTGATCTTTTGATTATGCTGAATCGTTGAAACAACAGCAATGGATCGACAGGCACAGTAACATCATGTACCGTAAGGTGACTGTTCACTGATTGAAGAGAAAGAACCCTATCAGTACGAGGGGGTCACGAAAATGTATGTCATGAAAATTGTCACCAACTTTTCTTTCCATCATGGTTGCTCCAATGTTCAGTGCATCGTAGCAATTTATCTTCTCCACATTACCTGTAACCCCTGTTGCTATAGACATGATCACTTGTACATTTGGGAAAGGGTTGTGGGAACTGAACCACTCTGATACTTTCCTAACATCTTCTTGGTCCCATTAGATTCGAGATTCTCGTGCATCTACGTGCTGTTCTCCACTTGCAAACGAAATCCCACAAAAGTTTTCTAGTCCTTCAGAAATGTTACTCGCCCTTAACAAACCAACAAAAAACTTAGTTAAACATTCTCTTTTGTACTTCTTCCATGCACAAAGCCTCCTCGTATCTTTGAAGACTTCATGAGTGACTGTTCTATTACCATATCTGTTGGAGTTCGACTAAAAAATTTGTCTGATCGCTTAACAGTGAAAAAGTCTGCAGTAAATTTTCTATAGATTTCTCCATTCATTATGTACTCCAACTTTACCATGTCTTGTACAAACAAGTTGGCACTTTTAGCGTACAAAAAATGTCCTGCGGCGTGGAAATACGGAATCATCCTCTTCACTGCAGACAGATATGCCTTCCAGTCACACCATCCTCTCTGTCCTAATAAACTCTTTACGGATTAACACCATATCTAAATGCTGGTCCCATAATTGTGCAGTTGGACCTCTGCCTTTTAGTTGGTTTTAGTTAAAAAAAAAATGCAGGTACAGATACCGTTGGAAAGGCTTTATAATGTTCTACAACCTTTATTTGAAGATATATTTTGAAATATTTTATGATTACTGAGTTATTTGCATTTACACTTAAAACCAGGTACTCAAAAACTAGTTTGTATCTCGAAAGAAATTAACAATGCAGAACTACGTTTCATTCCGTACATTTGGTAATTATTTATCTTCAATCTGAAACAAAAACGACGGATTTACCACTATTCTGCGGGAAGTTATAACCATTCCCACAAAACACTACAAATTCTGGTGTCGGCCATTCTGGTGACGTCATATTTCCGAAACCCGCCCCGATATTCTTTGGAACTTCCTGTGAAACATTTACGAGCACATGTGCTAAGCGTTCCCGGTAAATTTTGTTTTTTATTCGGAATATTTAGGTTAACATGCAAATAAGCTGAACTTGATTGTATTTTAAATTGCGTTTTCCTCCCCCACTTCCACCCCCCGAAAAAAGGGGAAGCGTACAGCAGAAAGTCGGGGACTTTTGATATGTCATTTAGAATGACCTAATGAACGTTTTTGTGAAGAAAAACCTTGGCTTCTAATTTTTCCGAAGAAACACCCATTTTTTGACTAAAGTTCCTGGACTATTTCTGAAATCCCTACGCAAAACAAGGGCCGGGCCCAAGGGGTGATATTTGCATTTAAAAAATTAGGATTTTACCACATTTTTCCAGTTCAGGTGTATTATATGGACATGTGAGCGGTACCGTTGGAAAGGACCTCTTATGCTTAAGAAAATAATGTTTAAACCGTGACTAGATCAAATAATAATGACGCAGTAATTTTTTTTTTTAAATATGAATATGTATTTATGTAGGCACTAAGTTCTCACTTTCAACAATTTTTCCACCCTTTGTTTTCAAGATACAAGATTAAAAATTTGCACATGTGTTATATACATAACAGCGTATTTTTTAAAAAGAAAACAGATGCCTATGTTAACCCAGGCCTGGGCTAGAGTGTCGCAAAACTTTCGACCCGGGCTAGAGGGTCGCAAGACTTGTTTTGAAAAAAATCTCCCGGGTTTACTCGATTTTTCCACTTATGGCGTATAATAGGACAAGTGTTTTTTATCATTCTAAAGCATGCTTTATCCTAAAAAAAAAGGTATGAACCATGGTCCTATTATAAATAGTAAGGAAACAGTAGCTGTGTGAGTGAAACTCTAAACTTTACCTCAGAAAGTGGGAATCCTAGGAAATTTGCCGGGATAGAAATACTGCAAATTATGAATACGTTCAAATATCAAATACTGCTTTCGACAAAGTGGATACCTTTAATGTTTGGAATCGATATAAGAGACCAAAATCATATCCACGAAGAAATTCAACGTTGACTGAAAGCAGAGAATTATTATTGTTATTTAGTTCAAAATCTTTGTCTTCGCGAATTCTGTCGAGGAATTTGAATCTTTCTTGTTCTGTGAAGCTGCCATACATAGTCACTCACTCTGAGGGAAGATCGCATACTGAAAATATTTGAGAATAAAATCATGACAAGAATATTCGATTCAAGAAGAAAGGGAATGGGGAATAATGGACACTTCATAACTGGACTGGATCAATTATACCATTTACCAAACGTTGTTAGGGTCATCAAGTCTTGTTATTATTATTATTATTATTATTATTATTATTATTATTATTATTATTATTATTATTATTATTATTATTATATAATGAAAGGCCCGAATCATCATACGGATCGAATTTCACAAAGCATCGTCGTTCCTCCAGCCTCGAACCTAACGTTTCGAACAGTAATAGACAAAACAGATCCATAACAGCACTTGATTTGTTCATTAATCACTTAACCCTGATTTATGTCGATTAGCTTTTTGAGTTTGATGTAACCAATCGCCAATCATAAAGTGGAATAAAGTAACTCTCTTTAAATTTTACTTCCAGTGTTATCTAAGTAAGGAGGATACAATTGACGCTTTCTATTTTACGAATGCTGAGCTTAACTATTATGGTTTGACCTGCTCTTTAGCTTTAAAATTGTTCATTGTAACAGTGGTAATGTGTATTTTTATTTGGATCCAGCTATTACTTGAGATAGATTCTCGTGGAGGATATTTCCGGCTAAATGCAAGTCCGATATATACACACATATTTTATCATGTGCTACGACAATCACGATTCGTTCTTCTCTTGCAAGTGGGCATTCTGTGCCAGCCTGAATTAAGAGTAAAATATTCATTGTAAATTACAACATGCATTACATTTTATTGATTAAAGTTTGGTTATCCGGATGTTCATCATTTCACCTCTTTTGAAACTTTAGACCAATTTCATATGTCATTGACAAAATTCTCATTCCAGTTCTTGATTCCGGGACCAACATGAAGGCCGACAACTAAATTTGTCAAATTGTTCCTTTTCATTCGTTTTTGTTTCTATCATCAGAAGTTTTGAACAGCTAAAGCGTTTTCTCTTTCAAAAATTTAACTCACTCTGTATAACTGTATTAATATATTTTAAAATGATACCGAGCAAAGTAGCTCAAGTGGTAGAGCGTTGGCTTCGCATTCGGGAGGTCGTGGGATCGAGTCCCACTGCCGACCATCCTGACTGAGGTTTTCATTGTTTTCTTCAGTCCTACCAGGCAAATGCCGGGATTGTACCTACTAAACAGGTCCTGGCCGACACCTTCCCAAATCCTTTCCTTCGTTGTTGTTGTTGGATATCCAGTGCAAAATGGTCTCTGAGCTGTATCTGGTGATTGTTAAACAAATAAAATAAAAAGTAAATAAATTATTTTTATTGAAAACTATAAGTATCAGATATGGTAACTGATTTATTGATGATACATATCCTTTAAAAAAAATCTGATTTAATCTCCAAGTTTCTTCTTTATCCATAACATTATGCATTTCTTTTTATAGGAATCATAAGAATTATTAAAAGCATATTATATTAGGGTAAAAACAACGATGAAATGGACCTTGTATTTATTTTATCGTTGAGTGTAAATAGCAACTACTGTCATTTTCTTTAATGCAGGATGGCGATCAATCGGATGTACTTCTTTTTATAGAAGTTCCCATTATAAACTTAGAAACCTGCTGTGAAGATTACAATATGACAATTGCTACATTTCCAGAGAACGAGTTTTGTGCAGGGAGTTTGGATGGATTACAAGGAACTTGTGACGTATGTTTGCAAAACCGATTTTTTTTGTGTGTGTGTTTAGATATAACTCTGTAACATTTTATAAGAAAATTGTTTTCAAATTCAAGAAACCACAAATAAAAAAAGTAGAACAAGAACTTTCGCGGAAAGTAGGAGATAAAGCTTCTACAGTACTAAAATTTGACTGTCCCCTGTTGACGAAGATTAAAAGTATCTAAAGAAGCGACCCGCAAAACATGTATATGAATATAGTATGAAAGCAATAATGCCAATTAAATGATCACTGAAGTTATAATTTGTGAGAATACCACAATAGAATGCGATGTAGCTCTTAAGCAATACTGCCAAATAAAGGGTTCATGCAAATAGAAAATAGCTATCAAAATTTATATTTTCTCTTTGGATAAATTAAAAAGAAAAGTTAACAATTATATAAATTGATAAGCAATAAATATGTTGTGTTTCGTAGAGTTCTGTATTGCTAATTTCATTTTATTAGAATTACTTTTCAGTTTAGCGTCTTTGTCAGAATCAAGCCTATATGAAACTTGGACTTACAACTTAACATGGAATGTAAGCAGCGTGAGCTCCCGGAGAAAATCGAATTTCCCGAAATCATATCAATGAAAGCAATTAATATTAATACTGGTACTGAATTTGGAGTTGAATGTTATAATAACTTTCCAATTATGTATGTTATTAATGGAAAAATATAAACAATGTAAACGCATAGTAAACGACTGAATTTGCTGCAACAGAGTAAAATAAAATAATAATGTTGCTGGAATTATTGTAAGTCGTGCAGCTTGTTGCCAGAGGCCATGCACAGCACCATACAGAGCCAGGCACTGCATGTTTTGATTTCAGCGTGAACGTAGTGCTGAATGTGTCTGTTCCATAACACGAATGAGTTCAAAGAAAGAGACGAGAACATGTGTGCTAGTCAGAGAGCTCTCAAAATGCATTGTTGTGGTGTTACAACATGACCTGGAGAAAAAATTTGGATGACTTCACACTGGGAAGAGTAATAGAAAAGTTAGATAATATAAATCTGACAAGTGTACCCTATGAATTCTACATTGGCCACATATTGTTTCACATTAGAACAAACACTAAAACTGATACAAACCAGAAAGTATATGAGAAGCAAAAATTATACTTCCTTTTATATATTTAATATGCACACCTTTCCTAGCCAACCTCAAAAAAGAGGGTCTCATTTTGACCTGTATGTATTTATATGTATGTGTGAATGTGTGTGTATGTATAAATCTACCCAGAAGTTTGTTTTAAGGTTGTAGGCAATTATATCAAAACTATTGCTCGTGCTTTTCACTAATTGAATAAGATCCAAGAAAGATGTTTAGGATAAAATATTTGAAGAAAAAAAATACTGCTGCATATTTTACACATAGAGTAATGTTATCTATTAAACGTTATAGAGATTGACATAATTATAATAATTAATTACTTATTTCTTTTAAAACGTCAAGCAAATCATACAATTTTTAATATGGAACCATTATCCTATAATAAGGAGCCACGTGGCTCAGTAGTAGAGCGTTCACCTCTGGTGCATGGGGTACAGTCCGCCACTTAGAAATTGTTACAAAAATTGTAAGTCCAAATTAATAACAAACTCTTGCCCCGTTTTCTTATGCAATCCACAAATACATGTCTCGATCGATTAATTATTTCTTGTCTTCAACTCAACTCCCTCCTTCCTCCACATCTCCTTGTCTAAAGCAGTGTGCGTGACGTAGTACACTCTTTCCATTCAGACGAAAAAAAAAAAACCAAACAGGATCAAGTTTACAATGTTATAGCTCTAAAATAACCTTTTGCATTCGTTTGTTCTGAAATATCTTTAAAGAGTCAATTAAAAAAAAAGTCATACAATCTTCCAACAGCTTCATTAATACCTTTAGTTCTATTCTTTCCCTTCTTTAAAGACTGCAAGCTAGTAAGATGCTCCCTAAGAAATCTATGGAAATTGCCTATAACGACAGTAAGTTTTGCGCGTCCTAAAGTCTGTAATGCACGCACAGAGCTAGAGAATATCTACTGACAGAAATGAATGTTATTCAATGATTCATTTAATTTCTTTTCAGTAATTGCAAGCAAATGTTCCAAGAGCGTCATTTGGGCAGGACATTGTTTGAGCAAATGTATAGTAATACACTAAAAAAAAAAAAGTGAAATTTTTTTGTCGGCGGAGACTCCCCCCCCCCCGAATAAAATCTAAAATAACACTGCTTTTAGCAACAAACCTATAGAGTTATGATAGCACATTGCTACAGGGCTTACATTTGGCTTCAAGAGTCGAAGGGTTGATCTCAAGCCATATAAGTTCCTGGGCGACATTGAGAGAGACAGACAGAGAGAGAGAGAATGAAATATGAAGACAGAGAGGAATGATTTATATACACAGATTTAGAACAGGGGAAAAATGATTGGAAAGCATTTGTATTACGACAAAAATTGTGATACAGAAGAAGGGAAGGTTTCCAACAACGAGGATCACATTAGGCAGTTGTCGAAATAAGGTGGAGAATACTTTTGAGAGCATCAGATGATTCGAATGCTGAGAAAGATCTTGAGAACTGAGGAATTAAGAATTTAAAAATCAGCAGATTCCGAGACGGGTTTCGAACGGCGAACCTTGTAGTTATCGAACCATGATATTATCCACTCTGCTACGGAGAACTCTGTACTCATGCACATACGTTTCCTTTAGCTACGTTGAAAGCTAACTTAATGGAATATTCCAAAAGTTGACTTGCTGGATGCGCCGTTCTGATAGGATATAAACCTCTTGTAAGTTAGATACAATGTGCATAATGAACTTCTCCTTGTTCAGAACACTTCTTAGGGCAGTAAAATTTGTTACTATTGTGGTAATTAGGTTACATTTGATAGAACCATCTGATAAAGTAGTGCGAAACCCTTTCCGTCATCGTCTGTTAGGTGAATGGTTAATGCAAGTTACTCCTACTTGTATGGTCCGAGCTTCTAATTAAGATCATTCTTATTGATTATTTCTTTGAGCTACGCTCACACTGTGCATTCCACAAATTCAATTTTGAAGTAATGTAGTCACAGCTAGTTTAATTCGAAATTATTTTCAAATATGATATTTGTTATTACATGCGTTTCTATAACTTGCGTTGTTTCAAACTTAATATAAAATCTTACAACCTTAATGTAACTCATTTCCTTACGGCATATCATCATGAATGTTAGCACAACGACGACAGTCAGGCGTTAATACAAAATTCAGTTCTTACTGGAATGTATTCCTATATATTTAGAAGGTTTGAGTCAGAAAAAAACGTACAGTGCAACATTGACTCTTGGAGGAATTTCAAACGAATTTCCCATACGTATAAAAAACCATCTTAACAATCTACTGTAGGGGCTAAGACACTGAAGCCATTCCAGGGAGGGGAAAAGGGTTATAAGTAAAAAAAAAGTAATAGAATACAAATAATATTGGTGTCAAATTCATAGTTTTCTGGTTCGAAGAGATGAATAGTGGCTACCAGATGGCACTCCTAACTTGTTTGTAGCCTTGCATAATGGAAAATTGTTTTAAAAGTAAATTTCACATTCAAGTATGATTGTTTAAAAAAAGCTTGTCCTTCAACATTATGTTTTATAATTATTTTCTACTGTATTTCTTATTTATAATAACATATTTTCTATATGTGTTGTATTCTATGTTATACGTTTCTTAATTACATTTTACGTCTTACATTTGAAGAGGAGCTTATGACAATTCAGAGCAGCAGTGACATACACAGAATGCAGGCCTTGGCAATGCAGAGATTCTGCCCCACGAAATCACTACTTTTCTGTAAATTATATCTAATTTTAGAGATGATGATAGACATTTTAGTAAAACATGCCCTCAAAAAGCATTTTCTACCCCCCCCCCTGCAAAGCAGTGAAAATTTTAGAGTGCGAGCAGTTAGTAATGTTTCCCCAGAAGTTATATCTCCGAGTTATAATTCCGAGTGTGATATCAGTATCGGTGAGTTATCACTTTTCACCCGCTGTGTATTGAAACGTACTTAAAAGAAACTGTTCTGAATTCTTCACTGGTTCCCCCTATGACTTCATGCAAATAGGGTCAACCTTCGACATATCCACATCTAAAATATCACCTTTTGTGTCAGAGATCACGAAAACTATCCATTCGAAACAAACATAGGATATGTTCGATTCTTTTTGCCTGTCACTCTCCCCTTGTCAGCTCTATGCCAACCAAGGTTTGATTTGGACTTACGGAGCATCCACAGTGTCACTATTCATTTTTGCATATGAATTCGACACTAATATCGTTCGTATTTGAAGTCTTTTACATGTCATCTTCACCTCTTGGTAGGGTTGGTTTCAGTGTCTCGCCCCCATAACTATGGGGAACTTTCAACCAACGTAAGTATAATTATAAATTACCATTTGAAAAATAAGTGTACTGTTGATCTTTTTCGGAGAGGAATTCGTTAACTACTTTTACGATATCAATGTATTGCCTTTTTTAAGTAAGATCCTATACACAAACACAAATAATGTCTTTCAAAGCTCTAAAGAAAAACGAAACGAATCGAATGCAAATGATACCATGTTACGTTTTTGAAGAGAAAAGAGCAAAACATTGATTGCAGAAACGTATGATGGTATCATTTGCATGCAAATTTATAACTTATAAAACTTGTTGGCTCGATTGATGAGGCGTTAGTGAACGGGTTTTCTGCTGGTGGTCCTACCTTCGATTCTCGTCCATTCTTGTTGCGTTTTTCTTTTAGCTACACTGAGTTTGTGCATTCCAGATCTTCAAGCTTTAACCAAATCTAATACAAGTTAGTGAATTAAAAGTAGATGACATTATTTTCAAATACGAGACGTTATTACATGCTTTTCATTAGCTTACAGTACTAAACTTTGATATCAACTTTTTCATCCTTCATTTAACTCATTTCTTGACGTGTTTTGTTACAGAATTCATGAATCCTGACGGAAAAATTGCTTCACCATTTAATGGTGACTGCTTTGAAAGCAAGTGCAAAATATGAAAATTAAATATCATATCTGTAGTTTCGTGTTGAGAAGAACCAAACTTGTGAACCAAAGGTTTAAGAACAACTCAAGTTATTAATATAAACTTTACCGAAGATTATTCACTTATATCACCATAAAAGAAATACGAAAACGTTCTGAAACGAAGAAATACAAGATACAACTTTGCAGGAAGAGGCAAAGAAATCTAACGTAACAAGACTAATAACGATTTATTTACGGCGTAGTGATCGTGGTTGAGTGGTCGGGATTCGAGTGCTAGCCGTCTTACTGCGCGGACGTGTGGAAGTGCTCTGCGAGTATATTACTATAGTGTTTTGTTTGTTTAGCGAGCTATTTGCTAAACGTTTAGTTTCTGTTGGTGTTTTGGTTTATTAGTGCAATATGAATACAATACGTAAAAATACCGTCAAATTTGAGTTTGATAAGAGTTTACGCCATTTACGACCGACGCCACTTGAGGTTCATACTTGGCTTGCCGAGAAAGTAAAGCTCACCTTGGACCAAGTAGAAGCCATTCAATTGCACAACGAACATTATTGCCTTTATGTTAAGTTCAGTGCCCCTAGTACTTATGATAATTTTTTGCGTACAACACCTGAGAAGTTGATTTTTACTCACTCCATTGGAGCAGAAAGTTTCGTCCATATTTCCAGTGCAAGTAAAGATGTCACCCGAGTGCGGGTTTTAGAGTTGCCCATTGAACTTAGTCTCGAAGTGATTCAAGCAACATTAAGTCCTTATGGAACTATTTCTAAAGTAATAAATGAACAATGGTCTGATAAATTACAATTTCCAGTGTCTAAGGGAGTTCGTGTTGTGTATATGACGCTAAAAAAGCATATTCCGTCTAAAGTGACATTTCAAGGTCATCGTGCTACAGTCATGTATCCTGGTCAGCCCCCTACTTGCTTCTACTGTGGCAACAGTTCCCACGTATATAGTAATTGTAATAAACGCCAACCTCGTAATCTACCTGCCCGACATTCGTCTGGTACTTTACAGATGACTGAGTTGTTCGTAGGGCCTCTACCCCAAACTCCTCAGTATTCAAGCTCTACTGAGTCTCGTCCCTCCCCTGCCGCATCCGAAGCTGTGGAGATGACCGAACTTGAACCAAGTGTTCCTAACATACAAGATGTGCAACTTTTCCCCTCTTTACGAACATCTGATTCACAAGCATTATCCCCTGTTATTACTAGTGGTATCACCTCACGCTCCGATATTCATATAAGTGCCTCTCCTCCAGAAGTTCCGGAGAGTTCCCAGCATAATTCTGTGCCTCCCCTCTCTGTTACTCCATCAAGTCTACCCCTCAATAGTGGTGATGTGTCTCCTAACTCAAGTGCTTTACAACGCGAAAACTCTACAAGTGAAAAGTGTGCTGATAAGCTATTGTTGCCTAACGTTGAAGACACAGGTGGTCGGAACAAAAAACGCAAAGTGTCCACAACCAAACAACCGTCACGTGATCCACGTGTACTTACTCCAGACAGTGTTAAACCTACTTCAGAAGCACCATGTGAAGGTCAGTTACCTCCCAAGGTTCCTTCTGCAGTTCCCACTCAACCATAGTGTTTACGTTTTTGGTGCTTTGTTTTCGTATTGATACGAGCGACTTACTTGTCTCTCGTTCACCAAGATGTTGTTTACATATTGGAGTTTGTGCATTCTTATAGTCTTTTTTACTCAGTATCTTATGTTTCCCTTCCATTTTGCTACAATTAATTTTAACAAATCTGTCAGCGTTCTTAAATTTACTGCTTTACAGGACTTTTTACGTTGTCATTCCATTGATGTTTGCTTCTTACAGGAAGTTGGTACTGCATCCTTTGTGAATATTCAAGGTTACAATGTTTATAATAATTTCACTTACAACGCTACCGGTACAGCTATTCTTGTTCGTCAAGGTATACAGTTTGACAATATTTTTTACCATCCATCTGGTCGCTTAATTAGTGGTATGATAGGAGATGTCAAAATTTTGAACTTGTATTCCCCTTCGGGGAGTAATCAAAGGGCTGCCCGCAACGAATTTTTCGACACGGTGGTTGCTCCGGAATGTGCCGGAAATTATGCTGGTCTTATCATTGGGGGTGATTTTAACTGTGTCATACATCAATCACAGCAAATTCCGGGCTACAATTATTGTGCTACTCTACATAGGTTGGTAACAGGCCTTGGGTTAAAAGACTGTTGGCTTACCTTACATCCGGATTCCCCAGGTTTTACTTTTTTTACGCATACAAGCTCGTCCAGAATAGATTGTTTTTTTGTTTCTCAACCTTTGCTTCGCGGGCTACTTGATATGCAAATTTCTCCCACATGTGCTTCTGATCATTTTGTCCCACATTTAAATATTATGTTGAATGTTAATAAAATACCGAGAGGCAGAGGTCTCTGGTATCTCAATACATCTATTCTAGTGGATCAACTATATGTGCAAGAGTTTGCCGATACCTGGTATCGCCTCGTTCAGCGGCGTTCTCCTCTTAAAACTATTGTTGACTATTGGAAATACAATGTTAAACGCACGATTCGTTATATGTCTATTTCCTATTGCAAAGATAAGGTGCAGGGTTTTAATCAAATGTACAATTTTTATTATGGTGTCCTCCACAATTTATATACTCTGGCTCTTCAAGGGGACAAACGAATAGCATCCATTAAAGAGGTGAAGGATGATACAGAACCCACTTTTTGCGGCCATTTTGAAAACGATGGCCTAAATCGAAAATGGTTTCCTACAAAAGTTTTTCGTTTTTCAAGTACTATTGAATGAAGTATTAATGTGATTCAATACGTGTTCCCATTTGAAAATTTGAAGTTGGCCCCTGGGCCCCCTTGAAGGAGGGAAATGGGGGTCTCCACAACACCATGTGATGTGCCCTATGACATTTTCCAATCTCAGTTTTTGTTTCATCTTTTTATTCCCAGCCATTTCGGATTTATAAGCACTGGACGTTTTATCTGATATAGGACCCACTTTTTGCGGCCATTTAAAAACTTTGGCCCAAATCGAAAATTGTTTCCTGCAAAAGTTGTTTCGTTTTTCAAGTACTATTGAATGAGGTATGATTTAATACATGTTCCTATTTGAAAATTAGAAGTTGGCCCCTGGACCCCTTTGAAAGAGGGCCCTGGGAGTCACCACAACAACACCATGTGATGCGCCCTATGACATTTTCCTATCTCAGTTTTTGTTTCATCTTTTTATTCTCAGCCGTTTCGGATTTATAAGCACTGGACGTTTTATCTGAAACACCCTGTATATATATATCTATATCTATATCTATATCTATCTATCTATCTATCTATATATATATATATATATATATATATATATATATATATATGTGTGTGTGTGTGTGTGTGTGTGTGTGTGTGTGTTACTTTGAGAATTTTTCAATTTTGAACTCCCCATTCGATACACCATTAAAAACTACCTGAAAGAAGAGAGGGAATGTTTTTCGTCACTCTTAACTTTCCCGATTTATTGGCCAGAAAAGTTCCGATTCCAGGAGATTTAAGGAGGTATTCCATAAGTAATAAAAAGATTATATTTTGCTAATTTTTCAATTTTGAATCTTCCATTTTGAGCATTTGTCTTCGTAAAATTTAGTATTGAAGGAAATTTTAAACTGATAGATATATTACAAGAATTGTTTAATGAGTATAATAATAAAACACACAGGACATTTGGTATAATGTCTATAGAAGTTAGTAAGAAAAAATAATTCTTTCTTAGTTGGTAAATTTATCTAGGTGGTAAATAAATAAACAATTATCTATGTATTTTTTCATAAAATAAGAATGCAAGTCAATTCTTAAATTCATTTTTGAGAAATAACACATTAATCAAAAAATGAAATGAAATCTTTAAGTTTTACGTCCCACGGTTATGCCGGTTAGGCTAAAGGAGACGGTGATGATGAGAGATGAGTGAAATGGTGGAATGAAGAGAGTGGGAGGAAACGGGAGAACCCCGAGAAAACCCACGAGCACGGTGTTTGTCCACCACAAAGTCCACACGGCGCGAGCTAGGATCAAACCAGGGACCCCAAGCATCGGAGGTGAACGCTCTACCACTGAGCCACCGCGCCCCCCAACACATTAATCGTTTAAAGATTTGCAGAGTCATATCATTCTAACATACTATTTATTTTATATTATTAGTTTATGCAGTGCAACTTTGCTGGTTTTTATAATGTACGAGTACAAAGATCTATACGAATATTTTTTATAAATATTTAAAAAATTTTAATTTAATAGTTAATCTAAGTTTCAATGATGTTCAGAAAAGTGTTTCTTCGTAGGGCGACAGCGGTGGTCCTTTAGTCCTTGATGATGTTCTACTAGGTGTTGTCTCTTGGGGTAAATGTGATGAAATACCGGTGAAACCTGGAGTATTTGTCAACGTTTCCAAGTACCTGGATTTTATCAACAGCATTGTTGCAGAGTAACTTACAAAATGAAATGTAACAAATGCTGGAAATTAAGTAATGTGCATCGTTAGTTTTGTTTAATTATTACTAGAAAATAAACAACTTGAGTTGTGTGTTTCGAGAGAACCTAGAAGATTTATATCATTTATTAAACCTTTCCTTTACGTTAGCATTATAAACAATATATTTAAATTGTAACTCGCAATGAATGAAATAGGACTCTCAGCGCACAAAAATTAACGTCCTCTTTCAGGCATTTTTGACACATTTCTTATTTAACATATTTATCTCAAGCTCATTGTAGTGCTTAAAAGACTTATGTCAAGATATTTAAAATAACTTTTATAGTGAAAAAGTAAACATTGTTTATTTTATAAGCACGCAAGAAGAGATTAAAAAATTACGTTCCTTTTCTGAGAACCACGAAAACTCTACTTAAATGTCTTGTGCTGTTAGCGTCTCAATTCAAATGACTAATTTACTTATTGAACGAAAACGATGATTCAATATATCTAATAATATTTTTTTCTTAATTAATATCTATCTAATAATAATTGTGTGTCAATAGAGTGATGGTTTAACTTAGACCGAAGCAGAAAACTATATATGGAGAAAATATTACAATCACTTCTCCAAGTTGGAAGGGAAAGTACATGAGGTAAAATAAAAAAGTCTGGAGACAAGTAAACATAATATCCTGAATGCAAATGTGGCTAGTTTAAGAAACAGTCAAAAGGGAACTCAAAATTCGGTCTGCGTTAACGAATGAAACATGAATACCTGAGAGATACTTGCCACTATCCACAACTTAAGTTCCGGAAGAGTATATGTACAGCACAGTATAAGAGTATACATATAGTACATATCTGGAATGTATATATATATATATATATATATATATACCGAAAACTGGGGTAACTTCGTGAGGTTCTGAGCATATTTTTGTATGCAAACTCAGCAACACTGGATTCACATCATTAAAATCCATGAAGTGTGAACATCTAAATCGTAATGAATTCGTACCATTAATGTCATAAAGATATTCCGTTCCCACAGTTGCCAAATTGATACTTTATTGACTGACGAACTTACCTCGCCACATGGGGTAACTTCGACAGGTATATGTTTGTAAATGAATTGACGAAGTGTTCTCAGGTATTGGGAAAATTCGACATACGGAAACAGATATGAAGGGTTTGCAAGGTTCGTGAGGCACCGATACCATACGGTACGGTATTACAAGCACTTACTGAGTATTGTCAAGTAAAAGAAAACACTACATTTCTATAGTTTTCATGTGATAAGTCACAGTATAAAGAACAAAGCCACAGTGTTTAGTCATCATCCTCACATATAGCGCACATGTAGTGAACGTCTTTGGTTCTGTTATTGCTCTCGCTTTCGAATGCTCCATAACTCGTTCAACACGCTGGGTACCTCGAGGAACAATTACTTTCTCTTTTTGATCCAGGGTGGTTTGTTATGTTGGTTTCGTCAACGTTGTACACTCATGTCCAAATGATTGTCGCCTATCTATAACTGTCTTCTTGTAACAATATAATATGTTAATGATTTTGCAGGGTATTTTCAATACTGATACTGTGCGTATAATCGGGAGATGTACATTTGTGGTAAATGTCATAGGAAAAGAATTATAAATACGAAAATTAGAGTGACTAAAACAAAATGTTGCTAAATGGACAAGAAAGTTTTAGTTTCGTTTTATTGTTCTTATTTACTGCTCTTTTGACATGACATTTTCCACATACATGTCTTTGCCGATTATACACATAATAACATTATAACAAATACCGGGCGAATTCGTTATCAAAATATATTCCCACAACAACATATTTATAGACATGCGACGATAATTTTGGACATGAGTGTACACGTTCTCAGGCGGCGTATTGTGCACCTGGGGTTCGATGTTTCTGAAGAAGTTCCGTACATCGTCTGCAGACAAAGCAGCTCTTGCGTTAGTGATGTTTATGGCAAGCCGGGTGGTCACACTGTGACGGCGAATGAAGTTACTTAGGAAATCTTCACTCAAACGTTGTTTTGAAACTTCTTGATTGTTTCCCTTATTATCCAAGTACGTTTTGACTAGTAGGACAATGTCAAACCTAGGAAATGGAATGCTCCACGCTGCAAGTTCCACAAAAGTATCAACAATGGCTTTCTATTCTAGTTCGCCCAACGTCAAAGGTCGTCCCACAGTTCCACTATCACACTCATGTTTTTTATCCTGGAGGGTCGTTCGTTGCACACCTGTCACTTCTGAAGCGTAAGAGACGGATTTTTCCTGCACTATTAATTCCATGGCCGCCTGCATTTTTTCCTTATGGTAGTTTTGATAGCTGCGGAATTCCACAACTTTCTGCTCCTTTCGCGATGAGTTTCCAGCTCACTTGAAAGTTAAGAAACAAAAATACTTTAGTTTCACTACTGTTGACGGCAAGAACGCCTGTAATGTGACAACATTGCAACCGTGACGAGGTTACCCCGGTTTACGGTAGTAATACTTGGGTGACCTGATCTAAATTTGGACTTTGACCCCGACCTTTGTGACGTCATAGGTCAAAGGTCAATAACCTTGGCCCGGGGTTAATGACCTAGGAGTACTTAGGACCACCTCTCTAGATTTTGGCAGGGGTACATACGACCACCCCCTTAAATTTTGGAAATTGTCAAATCTAAAAATTGGGTGTGGCAGCCTAGAACCATGGTATGTACCTCTATCAGTATTGGGGTCCACCTCGTTCCCTTTCATTAATAAAAAATTGCCAAAAAGTCAAATTTCGGGGTTTCTGGTCTAATTTACCCCTTCGATGAGGTCTAATTACCTTATATAGTTATATGGGCGTATACAGGGGTCCATTCCTTTTATAAGACATGGGTATATTGGTGCACCCCTTTAAAAATTTGGGAGGAGTACATTGGCCCACCCTTCAATTTTGGAAATGTCCCAATTTCAACACTTGGTATTATAATATAGGACCCTAATATATATCACTATAAGTTTTGGTGGTCCAAATCGTTCCCTTTCATAGGTACAATATTGCCAAAATATAAACATAAGCAATACGTTGTACCACGTCTTTCGTTTTTGGCTCATTTTATTCCCTTATGTGGTTATATAGGCGTATATAGCGGTCCATTCCCTTTTAAAAGACATGGGATTATTCATGAACCCCTTTAAATTTTTGGGAGGTGTACATTGGCCCACCCCTTCAATTTTGGAAATTGACCAATTTAAGCATTTGGTATTATAGTATAGGACCCTAATATAGATCACTATAAATTTGGGTGGTCCACCTCGTTCCCTTTTAGGGGTACAAAATTGCCAAAATATAAACGTAAGCAATACGCTGTACCACTTGTTTGGTTTTAGGCCCAATTTATCCTCTTTGATGTGGTCCTATTACCTTATATGGTCACTTTATAGGGGTCCATTCCCTATCATAAATAATATGTACATTGGTGCACCCCTTTAAATTTTGGCAGGGGTATATAGGACTACCACCCGTTAAATTTTGGAAATTGTCCAATTTAAGCATTTCGTATCATAATACAGGATCTCAATATGTATCATGATAAATTTCGGTGGTCATTTCTTGGGTTCAAAATTCCCAAATTTTAGTACAACCACGTGTTCGGTTATTGACTCAATTTGATGAGATCATATACTGTTATAAGGTATGGACGGGTATCCCCTTTCAATTTGGTAGGAACCTTAGGGTGTCAAATGCTAGTACGGTCATGCGATCGATGATTTGGTTTTGATGCGCGAGTCTTTGATATGACGACGGGTCCCTGGTCAATGTTCTCTAGGAGTTAGGTGGAAATTTTGAACAAGATTCATGACATTTAAAAATGTTTTCAACTTTCAAGCTAAAAAAAATCAAACAAAAATTTTCAAAAGAACAAGAATTTTGAAACGAAAACTTTGAAACAAAAAATTCAGACCAAGAATTTGTAACAAAAAATTTTCAAAAAAAAATTAAACGAGAACATTCAAAGATTTCAAACTAAAGAATTTTCAAAACAAAAAGTTTGAAACAAGATTTTTGAAACGAAAAAGTTTTCGAACTAAAAATTTGAAACAAAAAAATTTAAACAAAAATTTCAAACGAAAAATTTTCAAACAAGTTTTTCAGGTGAATATAATTTCATATAGAATTTAAGATCAAACATTGATCAACTTTCAAAGTTAACCATTAAACTTTATCGGGTTTTTAACTATTCGATTAACAAATAAACGGTTTTCAAATATTCGATTAACGAATAAACATTTTCTTCAACTATTCGATAAACATAAACGGTTTTCCGTTTCTCGTCAACATTTACCACTGAGTGCAAGAATTTACAAACTAAAACTAAAAAATTGAAGTCACTTTAAATACGCATCATATTTGGAAACAAGGTGTTAGTGTTCATCATGGATACACAGCGAAAATATCCATTTACAAGTATTCTCGCAGGATCTTTACGTTTATGTACCAACAAAACATATTTAAATTATTGTGCATGTGAAAAGGATGACTTAGTGTGTCACGATGTCTCCTACAGTGAAACGCGCTGATCTGCTACGTGCTCTGCACAAAGCTAAACTAAGATTGCGTAAAGCTATTATTGCCAATGCAGACGCTTCATTAATTCATAGTATTTGTGAATGTTGTTATAATGTCTTAAAAGGCAATGTTCCACTGACAGTGCGCATAAGGCAAGATTAAAGCGTTACAAGAATAACGCTCTGCTATCTCGTGGACAATGCCAAATCATTGGATAAAAAGAAGAAACATTTAGCCGTTCAACAAGGAGGATTCTTACCTGCACTACTTGCACCTATTGTAAGAAGTGTGTTATCCAGTATTTTGTTTAAACAATAAACATCATGGAACATAGCAACAAGATGGCTTTAATGCCACCAGAAATGCTTCAACGAACGCACGTATCATCATCCCATGAGAGTGAAAATCGAGAATCTAATCTCGATCGTGAAATGCAATCTATATTGAATACATCGTATCCATGTAATGAAGAAAAATGGAATCAGTACAATAGAATATTACGGAAATATCTTTATGTTATACGTTGTGCCGTAGTGATCTTTATTTTTGCGTATTTATTGGTATTATAGAGTAAATGAATACAAAAGGGATTTAATTTAAAATTATAAACAGCGCTGTTTCCTTCTAGAGATTTTTTGGTAACCTATTCACTTTCCTTTTTCCTCCTTGTATTCCACTACAGTATATTTTTGCCATATAGAGTTGGTGTTTTCTTAATTTAAATTATCTGGTATTATGGTTAGTCTTTTGTCAATGTCATGTGATTGCTATACTTAAATTTGATTGGTTGTTTACCCTTCCGATGAAGGAGCCTTGAAAATAAGTGATTGGGCCCGTCACTTGTTCTCTTCGCGAGGTATGTGTTACACCATACTTAACATTGTGTGTAGTATATTTTATTTGTGAATTTAAAATCTATTCTGGGTTTTTCCGTGAGTATATAAAAAACATGCAGATAGAAAATTGTTAAATATTCTAATTGAACCATCAGTTCAAATATTGGTATTGAATTTCTGTGATATAAATAATTATATTTCAAATATGGTTTACGCTGAAAATGACTTGTGGTAAGGCAGGAGCCATCTTGGAATTTCACTTCATACAACATGTGCCTGATGAATTTTTCAGTAATTATAAATTTCATATGGTTTTTCCATGAATCAAATTTATTTAAATCTATTAGTGGTTGAAAATATTTTTTAAGGCCGAGCAAAACTTTTTTGCACTTCACAAATTCGTTGTTCTGTTCAACATTACATATACCTTTTTGTTTTATTAAAAATAAAATTTGTTAATGTTATCTGATATTTTTTTTGTGTGTGTGTGTTGATCAAGTAGAGTTATGTCCCTGCAACCTTTGAAGACGTATTATTATTTGTTGAACTTTAACATACCATTCTTTTTCAGTAGCCTACATTTTTACGTGCGTTAAGCGGCGTTGTAAACCACATACCTGGCCCGGGAAACTCTTCTCGGAGGGGCTACTTGTTTGAGTAGAGGGAAGGGAACGTAAAACTTTCTTTCCTGATATTCAAAGATTTAGTTTTTCTGGGAAGGGATGGTAATGGCAACATTACCCACCTTGGCTGTTACAACGTAAACAAGAAGAACCAATATCACTTACAATTACATCAATGAAACCTGATGGTGACGTTCCAAATGTTGACGATACCACGAAGCAAGAAATTTTAGCCGCAATACCACAAATCTATCGTAAGAAAGCCGAATTACTATTCCGAAGTTTAAAACAAGATGACGCAATTACGTAGGATCATAAAGAAGCAGTGTACATTAACGATAATAAACTACATGGATCTAATATTGTAGATTTAATGTGTGATGTGACTTGACCGAGGAAACATTCTAATCCTCAAGGCTGGGAATTGTTTTGCAACTACCTTGCATCGTCAAACACATCTCAAGGATTGATTGGTAATCCACGAATATTAAACTATATAGTCAAGCATATAGTACAACAGCATCTGAAGGATCTGCCCCACCAAAACCTGCACCTGAATTATTTTCTTCTGGAGAAGAAGAAGATGATGATTATGATGTTTTAGAAGTCCGACCAAAAAGAAAACGTATCATTCCACAATAGTCAACGTACAAACAGCGAACAAAAAGTTGAGATGCATTTAATACAATTCAGCACATGCTGCATCGTTTTCTACTGCAAAACAATTATGGCAAGCCACAGGAAAATCTATACCTCTAGCCAAAATGAAACTTTGGTTAAACAAACAACCTACCTATACGTTACATCGTCCTGTGCGTCGTCGTTTTCGTAGAGATTTTTATCTTGTCAACAATATTGATGATCAATAGGAATGTGATTTAAATGATTTACAATCACTTCAAAACTATAATGACAATTGCAGCTATATTCTTACAGTTGATGTGTTTAGTCGGTACGGGTGGGCTGTACCACTAAAATGAAAAAGTGCCGAGGATATAGTGAATGCATTTGAAATGGTTTTCCAGGACAGGAAACCAATTGTGCTACGTAGTGATCAAGGAACTGAATTTACCAACAAGACAGTACAAAAGTTTCTCAGGAAAAACAACGTGCAACATGTTACAACAAAAGATTCAGATATTAAACCCAGCATGCAGAAAGATTTAATCTGGCATTGAAACATTGTATGTGGAAATACTTTACCAAATATCAGACATACAATTACATCAAAGTATTGCCTTTACTTGTAAAAGCATACAATGAAAGTAGACATTCCAGTATTAAAATGATCTTCGTCAGAAAGTTTTCGTCGTCCTCCATGAAATTTTGCATAGTCTCACAAAACTCACGGCGCTTTACCTTGTCTTGTGGGTATAACTTCTGAACCAACTGCAGTAGGTACGGGTAACAGCACAAACGCTTGCGTAAGATCTTGCTTACTGTTGTTTGTGGCATCTACAACTCTCTGCTACCTTTACGTGTAGACTTCTGTGGGCTGTGTACGAAGGCTGCTCTTACGCGCTCCACAGTTTCTTCGGAGACTGGACGTCGTCCTGAATGTCCTTTTCTTTGATCACAAATGAAGCCCGTCTCAATAAACGTTCTATGCCACTTCACAATGCATTTGTGTGTGGGTGGATCATCATTAAATTGTCGTTTGAAATCACGCTGCACTCTCACAAAACTGTTTGTTTTTGCAAATTGTAAAACGCATCAGCTTCGTTGCTGTAGGGTGAACGCCATTTCCGATGTTACTGCCCTCTAGCTGCCCTGGTCAGAACTAGGATTCTGAAAAGATAGATGGAAAAATACTCTGAGTTTACTGAGCTCTGTACAAAATTTTATGTAAATATTCAATTAATGTTAATAATATGGCACTTTAAAGTCAGGTACTGTTTCTGTGCTCACCCTATATATATATATATATATATATATATATATATATATATATATATATATATATATATATATATATGTGTGTGTGTGTGTGTGTGTGTGTGTGTGTAAATGCTCTCTAGGACTTGAAAATACACTTTTGTAAAAATAGTTCATTTGCAACACAAACGCTTTGAACGCTTCACCTAACTCGAATAGTTTTCTTTTTTTTTAATTTCTTCGTAGAATGCTGCACAATTTATCTAGAAGGGTTGCTTTGGCCCTATTTTCATTTTTATCATCATTACCAGTACTTCAAATCAAAACATGGGTGATCGGTACATGTACAAGGAATCTACAAACTGCTTACTTACTATTTTATTTGTACATTGTGCAGGGTTTAGAATTTACAGAGGAAATGATGATTTGGGAAATTATGTTGACCAAAAGTAATATCAATAACTACGTGAATTTCAATTACCGTCCTAAAGATAAAGAATGTATTAACTAGATGTACAAAAAAAACTTGGTTGTATCTTGTTAGTCACGAGTTTGCTCTCCTGAAAAGGAAATGGACGTCCGCCGCTGCTCCCGGGCCTTTAGTTCTAAAATTGAATGTTTCTCAGTAAAGAGAAAAATAAGCCTTTGTCTTATTATGATGCAAAGTGACTCCCTGCAAAGTTTGTTTGAATGCATAGTTAACACACCATTGTAGAACATTGCCAACCGTGGTTTCTCTAACGTTAAAGGTTTTGTGGTCTTTGACTTATGGACCATCTTCATCTTCCTTTCGACTCTACTCGACCAAAAACGTGATTTCGTTAAGCATCCGAAAGGAAACCTTAGAAGAGTAAATGCGCAGCAAAATGAATTAGAAGACAGACTTAAAGAAAACAGGATCATCTTCGTCATCAACGTCTTCCATCTTTCTGCAGAGGAAGGAATCATATTTGCATAAAGCCTGTAGCAACAATAAATATTAATTTTACCCATCCACTGATATTCCATACCAACAATACCAAACATTGGAATGGAAGTAACTCCTAGCAAGTGCCAAATTGTTTCTGAACTCTTTAATAAATATAGATATTTTTAAACACGAGTTGTTGGAGATTGCTCCGATTGTATTGATACTATTCTGAAGCCTTATCAACAAACATCATAACTACTCTTTTCAATCTTCATACATAACGCAGAGACAATGATGAATGTGGGAAGTTACAAACTTAGACAATTACATGCATCGTAAGGCGTCTTAGTCACATTAGAAAAAAAAACACTTTCAAGCATGTTGCCAGTTTATTTGTGGATCAAAAGACCCAATATATTTCAATCAAAATTTTTCTTGTAGGTCTTATATCTGGAGAACTACATATAGTATAGGCAAACCCAAACTATCAGTTAACTCAGTATGATGGGCTTATCCAGTAAAGCATACGAAATTCGATTTAGGGTCATTCAAAAATTTTGTAACCCCTGATCCAAAAACAAATTATTGGCCCCTATCACAATTTTTCTTCAATGTTTTTGGATCAATAAAAAATGATTGCTGTTAACAGCGATGCATAAAGAAGGGAAATAGATTAAAATTCAATTAGTGATCGGTTATTATAAATAAATCATTTAATTTAATACTGCCGTAGTGCTCTGTTCTCGTAATTCGTTGTAATGTAGCTGAAAATATTATAGTGTAGTATCCACAGAGTGACTATGGAATTTCGTGCAGAAGATTTTCAACTCATAGAATAGAAATGTACCTTTTTTCTTTCTCTTTTTTTTACACAAAATTAATATAAAATACATACCAAAGAGTTGGGATTGAGTAACGTTATTATGTTTCTTCTAAACTACTGTGTGCAAAGAATTGATATTTGTTGTATGGGTTCTTATTTTTGCACACATAATACAATGTCTCATTAAAATTAATTGTTTGAATTGTAGTGCGAATTAGTGGCGGCAAAACTTAAACTTTTCCTTTGAACGATTGGATATGAAGGAAAGGAAATTTTGTATCCAGTATTTTATGTCCTGAACACAATAATATACCGTTTAGCTGCATGGATTTAGATAACTCCATCTCAAACGACTAAGGAAAATGTAGTTTTTAAAGTATTTTTATTCTGAAATATTGCATATAAAAACATTAAATTTAGGGATAATGATTGCTTCTGTTTATCCGGAATACGTACATTATTTGCACAAATATTAGAAATCCAAATTCAAAAAGTACGCTTGACTAATTTTATGCGGCAAACGCAGGGAGATGATTGTTTTGAACTATTGGATGTTGTGGTACAATCTTTTCATACGAAGCACTAAAATAATAATAATAATAATAATAATAATAATAATAATAATAATAATAATAATAATAATAATAATAATAATAATAATAATAATAATAATAATAGAATCACATGTACCAGTTTAGGAAATTCCATAGTGGTTAGTTTCGATCTATTTTGTTTGTTAATTTGTCTTTGTGAAGTTTAGCACAAAGTGATGTAATGTAATGGAATGTATTTGATCTGAAATTGTTGCTTTGTGAGCCTGCGCAAATAAAATAGAATCTTAGAATGGAAGCCACACTTCCTTCTTATATAACTCATCGCTTTCATCCTTACTACATAACAGTAAATATGACCTCTGAAGCATAAGAGTTGCGTGTACATTAAATGAGTATTGATGGGTTTAGAAAATAATAAAGGTGAAACAGAGAGCAACCAAGAGTGAATGAAATATGCCAAACAAATTTGCGAAAACATCTCTGTACTTTTCCCATTATGAAAACAAGCAACTTTGAATTGTTTCAATTCAATGGTCAGACAGAAATTTCAATATGAATTCCGGGATTTTGCCCGGAATACTGGGATCTGTGAGTACAAGAACTATAATACGTATCTAATGCCTATTACGTGTGGTACCTATCTGTTTTTGAATAACTCTGGTATCTTCATTAGTTTTGGAGATATGCATCTTCCAAGCGATGTATACGTAACAAAGTGGTCTGTTTTATCGATATCTTGAAAGATTGTTTGTCACATGTTCCCACGTCACAGCCCCCAGACAGAGGACGCGAGGTTGCAAAATGCCCATAAAATATGTTCTATGACGCTTCCATATTTTAATGAATGGAAAAATATCTGGTCTAAAAAGCTTTACTAGAGACTTATAAAGCAAATTCCGAAGGTCGACGCCATGGCACAGGTGTTGTGGCATCATAATTTAAAGGTGATATTTCTCACGCGGCAGTCTCTGGAAGCAGTGACTTTAGATCACATCGTCAATGTGAAAGCAGTATAAAAGTTATCATGTTAAAGCAACGAAAGAAACGCATTTTTCTGCTTCTCTAAAAACTAGAAAGAAACGTACAACATTGAATGTGGAGACGTGATACAGAATAAGAAATTAAAATTGAAAGACATACATCTTTAGGAGCAATGTTAAGGTGAAATGAATTCTTTCATGAATTAAATTTTAAAACCTAAGTAACATTAATCGAGAATAGGAAACACAACTGATATATATTTTTTTCATTCGTAAAATTGGTGCAATTAGTGTAAAATATTAAGGTACACACCTGTAGCTGGTAACCAACGAACATGCTTGTTTACACGCGAGGTCCTTTTTTTGATCTCTACACAGTTTCCTTGTTTAGCCAGCATGGTTATGCAATTGAATAAACTGTTCAGTTAAAAAATAGAATACCTTCATTTAGAAAGTCACTAACAATTAGATATTCGTGTGCTGACAAGTCTTCATACAGTTGAGCATTCGCCATAATGTGAGCCCCCTCATTTGCTGACTATAAAGCAAGATCATTTTGATTAATTTAGCATAAAACACTGGCACTTCCTAGGAGATGTATTTTCTATCTTAAGACGTACTAATATATGTAATTACGAACAACAGTTAAAGCACTACAAAGCCAAAAGTACATCTCTGGAAATTAAACTGTGGTTTCACGGCGGCTTGTGATTGAGCGTTGACTTCTGATGTAGTGTCATTTAAAGTTGAGGTGGGTAAGATTGTGTCTCTGAATTTCTGTTCGATCTTCCTTATTCTCTTGATTCCAATAGTTCTTCCATTATCACCCATCTGCTTGTGTCATCCGTCACCTTTAGCCTACAGAGACATCAAAGGATTATTTATTTCAATTCTCGTCAGAGAATGGAACATATACAGCAGAGTTTCGGTTATCTGAGCCGGAACGATTGAACATGCTACACATCAATTAATATACACTTAATATATGCCTAGTTCGTTATTATACTAAGGGGGCACGGTGGAAGAGCATTTACCTCTGGTACGTGAGGTTTCTGGTTCGATCCTCGATTAAATAAGTTTGTGGTGGACAGCATCGTGCTCGTGGGTTTTCTTGGAGTACTCCCGTTCACTCCCACAATCTCACTTCAACCAATTCTTCCGTCATAATTTACTTGTCCTAATGATCTGTCTCCCTTATGTGGAACGTTAAACAGAAAGCTTTCATTTCATTTCGTTTCGTAGTTGTTCTGTACCTCATTCCTTTACTTCCGTACTGTTCTTCATTATGCAGAAAGTTTCTTATTATTCAAGCTTGTTATTAACAAAATTTTGTATTATGAAGTTTATTATTACCAAAGTTTGCCATCCGAACTAATAAGGACGTGACTACTGGAGAATACCCAGGGTTCTTATGTACTCTATTAATGCTATTGATTACACTTTTCTAACTTAACCTTATTTGATAATATTTCATACACTGATGCAATAGTGGAAAATAATTGATTTGAAGTTGTAAGGTACTGTTAAATGATATGTTAGCGCAACGCAGGATCAGTAGAGTGGGGCCGTAGGAAGACCACCATAGTCACCTGATCTAAATCCCATAAACTGAAATATAATTGAAGCACGATAACATTTACTTCTCTCATATCTTATTACAGAGTATTTATACCAATCTGAGAATTCAGTGTCGGTTGTAGCAGCTGTCATAGTAAACAAATCTCGGATGTAAGAAAGGTAAATAATGCATAGACCACTCTGACTCCAATCGATAAGTGATACTTCATCTTTTTTTTAAAAAAAGCTATTGAAACCGTAGAAAAGTCAAATAATCTTTATATCTGATAATTTATATTCTTTCAAATCCATTATTTTAACTTCTTGATTTTTTAATCAAATAAATCCAATTGTTGTTTAGCAAGGGACAAATCCAGTAATTATGGTAACGCTATAACGTTTGAACTTGTTTCCCTATAGTGCCCCCCCCCAAAAAAAGCTGTGAAACAGGTAACAACGGATTTAATAATTAAAGCTTGTTTATGGTCACTTTTGCCTACGTTAGATAGTATGGTAACTGACTAAACGCACAAAAAAATTTAAAATCATTAAAACATACTATATTTTTCTACGTTTTAGTATTTTTATATTAACTGAGTAAAAGTATGTTGTTCAACGTATAGTTCCATTAACAGTAATGGATATTTGATGAAACCACTACGGAACATGTATTAAGGAGAAATTTAAAAGTAGCGTATGCAGCACTCTTAGGACTAGGCTATGTGTAGCATCATTATAAGAAGACAAAAACGAACTTTTTTTAAAAATGGAAATGAAATCTTTAATTTTACGTTCGACGGTCATGCCGTGTATAATAAAGTAGACGGCGATGACGAGAATCAATAAAAGGTTCGAATGAAAAGAATGGGAGAACAGCAATAAAAACACATGGGAAACGGTGCTTGACTATCACAAACCCCACTTGGCGTGAGGTGAGATCGAACCCGGAATCCCACAAGCAAGAAGTGAACGTTTTATCACTTGAGCCAACGTGTGCTTCAAATTTATATTGAGCTTAGCTGAAATCTAAGTATTTCTGTGCATTAGGAGCAAAGCGCAGCTCGTCAGAAATCTGTGATATAGTTGAAGATACCTACTTGGGTGTTGTTATTAGACAATTTCTAGGAATTAGAAGTGAATTAATTGTTTCGAATTATTTGAGATGCATCTATCATCTAACAACAATCTGATTGGATTCGAATTACTTTGTCTTACAAAGCCTATTTCCTAATAATGGCAAGGTCTTAAACCATTATATGTATCTCAACGTTGTAAATGTAACGTTAATACTCCCTAGGTGAAACTACCGCAATGAACTTCTTGTACGAACTTTTCACTATTTCTGTGCATTAGGAGCAAAGCGCAGCTCGTCAGAAATCTGTGATATAGTTGAAGATATCTACTTGGGTGTTGTCATTAGACAATTTCTAGGAATTAGAAGTGAATTAATTGTTTCGAATTATTTGAGATGCATCTATCATCTAACAACAATCTGATTGGATTCGAATTACTTTGTCTTACAAAGCCTAATTCCTAATAATGGCAAGATCTTAACCATTATATGTATCTCAACGTTGTAAATGTAACGTAATACTCCCTAGGTGAAACTACCGCAATGAACTTCTTGTACGAACTTTTCACTCTCTGTTCTAGCTTCCAACCCCCGAGCTAATCCTTGGTACCTTCCAAGATCCCTTGTTTTCTGGAATTTCTGAGATTCCTCGAACTTCCTAGTTAGAGTACGGAGCTAAAGAGGCCTTGTCACTTTACAAGAACTTGTAGCTGTAATAAAAAATCTTGAAACCGTACCATATTTCACCATGTACACATAGTCTTGAAAGGGTCATAAAACATTTTTTCTATCTTGCAAGAAGTTGAACAGTGTGCAACTTTCTGGAACGTCTTGCTTGCAACCTGCTATCGCCCTCTCGCTGACATAAAGGAAAAACCAGTTTCGCCGCTTCCGAAACAACGGATTCTTGTCGACAGGGAGAGAAAGTGCGCCAAAATATACACGTTTTTAATGAGGAGGTTCACTGTTTGTCCACTTGAGTGCAGTGCTGTATCTGCGGAGACGCCTTTCTTGCTTTCAAGAAGGTATAACATCTAAATAGTAAATAGGAAGATCGGGTTGCAAGTTCATTTTTTATGGCAGCTACAAGATTCATTTAACTTGGCAATGTGGCCTAAGATAAGATCTCCTTATGAGACTTCCCTATTTACTGTACAAGTATTTATAATCCGCATCTGAGAAGGCTGCAAGGCTACGGAATTCGGTCTTAGCGACCCTTCCAGCTGAGTTTCTCCACCCACTCCCGGCTGTGAAGAATTTTTACAGGGTAGCCAGTCTTATATCTAAATTTCCTTCTAGAAATCACAATTTAAGGAAACAAAAATATGTAAGTGATGGAATTAATATTAAATGGTTAGAATATAATGACTTAATTATATAATTTAATAAAGGTAAATGGTAGGGCTTTCAAAGGTAATTTCAATTAACACAATAAACTGAATTCATTATATGAACTATTAATGCTTAATAGCCTATAGTTTTCACTCTTCAGTTTCTATTTACATGTTTAACCTCGATAAGCTAATTTCGTTAAAATAGAGGAAAGTCATTCCGAAATTATCTTTGTCGTTAGCTGAATTTACTTTCTTAAGCAAAGTTCGTTGACGTAATAAATCCTTATTACGTATAAAAGGGAAACGTCTCAGCCTGTCCGTAACGCTAATTCATAATAGTTCATAATCATGCTTAGACATCAATAGATATCGCTAACATACAGTCAAATTCCATACAAAACTATTGTGAAGATTTAATTGCAACTTAAAAATTGTATAGTTTCAATTTAATCATTTGAAAATAGGACAAAGTGTGTGATCATACTTAGATTTGAGCATTAATACTCGTATTTGTGGATTTCAACAGCAATATATTGTGATTACGTAATTGCGACCCGTAACTGTACTCTCTCAATTTAAGTATTGAAACTGTATAATAATGATGACGAACTGTATGCTCTGCTGTTTATTATTAAGACAAGGGCCATAGCTATATTTAGATTTGGACACTAATTTTAGTATAAATGCTAGTTAGTTGGTGGACAAACTTAAACAACAACTAAGAATAAAAAAAAACTCTTGTAGCCTTCCCCGCTGGTGTAATACCATGTGCCGGTGCTGTGTCATCAAAATAGAGATACAGAGGATAATCAGGCTTGTATCTCATGAGACAAGGTGCTGAAATGATGGCTTATTTGATATTATTGAATGCTGTCTCCTGTGCGTCCTTCCAACGAAAAGGAGCGTCTTTTTTCAACAAAGAAAGTAACGCTTCTGCTAATTGACTGAAATTAGGTAAATACGAACGAACAAAAGAAGCCAATCCTAAAAAACTTTTGACCTGTTTCTTTGTTTTGGGACGTTGATAATTGGAGATTGAGTTAATTATTCGTTTCGAAATAGACAAACCATCTTTACTAACAGTGTGACCTAAAACATCTAATGAAAAATATCCCAATTTTGTTTTTTCTGGGGAAAGCTTTAAACCAATTTCTTTTATTCTTTGAAGCAACATACGAGTTAACTGCAGAATTTCATCAAAACTATCACTAGACCAAAAATAATCGTCAACATAAGCAAATATTTTATCTTGTGGAAGACCTTCTAAGGTGAGTTTCACTAATCTGTTCATACCGCTAGTAGATGTCTTGACACCCTGAGGCAAAAAATTAAAATGGTACGATCCCACGCCTGGAATCGAAAAAGCTGTAATAGGTTTTGATTCTTCAGTGAGGGGAATATTAAAGAACGCTCCAAAAACGTCGCTAGAACATAGATATTTGCGTCCTGCCAAATTAGTCAAAATATCCTGGATAAGAGGAACCGGATAGCTGTCCGGAACCATTTTCTGGTTAATATAACGAGCGTCTTGTACAAATCTATACTGTCCATTCTTCTTTTTAACAAGCATTACTGGAGAATTGTACGGACTAATACTAGGTTCAATGATCTTACTTTTCAATAAAATATCTACTTGTTTTTTGATCTCATCCCGTAGATGAAATGGTATCGAAAATTGGGGTCGATTTACTGGAATATTGTCTACTAATTCAATTTTATGTTTATATCCCTTAGCACAACCATAATCAAATTCATTCCAAGAAAAACTAGAATAAAATTCCTCTACTAAATCATATAATTGCTGTTGTTGATGTGGCAACAATTCAGGGTTAACATTTACTCGATATTTATCATAACCTTCAGGAAAAGATTTCGTATCTACTGCATTAACATGATGAACCTTATTATTATCGCTATTTTGTTTCTTGAAGTTGGTATCACTGATAACATGTTCGGCAGAACCCAAAACAACATCTTTTTTTAAGTAAAGTTTACTTTTGGTAGGATTAATCACAGATATTACCGGATGAATTTCGTCTACAACTGATTTACGCACAAAACTTTCTGCCTGCGTATCTATTAATTCATTGGGAACTAGTAAATTGCGAGTTCCTGCAAGATCATTTACTTTTTTCAACGTAACCTGAACACTTGAATTAGGAGGCAAAACAACAGAGCGAGCCACTAAAAATTGAGGTTTATATAATTTCGCTATATGGTTAGAAATTTCATCAAAAGATACGTATGGCGGCAATTCAATTCTTGGAGGAACACCAAATTTAACAAAACTAAAAGAATTCTTATTGTGATCAACCATTGCAAGATGATTTTTCAAAAAATGTTGGCCAATTATGCTATTATACGGAAAATTATTATACCCTCGAAAAGGATGCGTAAAATACTGTCCTCCTAATTTAAATTTCACTAAAGCGATTTGATCACTTCCTTGAGAATTTCCTGTGATACCACGAATAAAAGTCGTTCCTTTAAGTATTTTATGCTTATTGCTTAAACTATTACCAGAAATTAAGCTAACAGTGCTGCCTGAATCCAATAGAAATAAATGCGGCTTATTATCAATATATGCTTTAACATGAGGCAAATCAGCTTCATATTGAATAGGAACATAATATCGCTTACTATTTCTAACATTATTACACATATTCTTGTCTACTTTATTCCTATTATTTGATTTAGCATTCTCATTTACATTGACAGAAGCAGGAGGCAACGAATGAGCAAAGGATGGAGAGGATGCATGAATGGGATTTCTTCGCTCCAAACGCGAATGCTCATAAGATTGTATACACACAGATTTTCTTTTGTGTGCGTGAGAAACTTTTGCGAGCGCAGTTCTTTGCACAAGGCTTTCTAACTGGACTTTGATACCGTCCAACTGAGCTATCAATGTATTTTTTTCTTCAGGCTGACTTACAATTTCATTTTCGTTCTGAGTATTAAAATCTGATATATTTTCTTTTTGCTGTATAGCATTCTTACTAACAGGATGTATATTGTATTCGTTTGTTATTGCCAAGGACTTCGATTGCTGACTACGCATGCTGACAAGAAAATTAACTCTTTCCTCTAGACCTAAGGACTTTGCTAAGTCAATAACAGTCTTATACGATTTCCTTACAACTACAGAATAAAATGAAGGCAATAACCCATCGATTATCAAGTTAAGTTGTTCGGTCACTGGCATCTTCGGATCATACTTAAGTATTAATTTCCATTTATGAAAAATGTAATCTAGGACAGATTCAGAATCTGACTGTTCCCTATTTCTCATTTCTTGCTCTAAAACTTGGGAAACTATATTATCCTTAAAAGCGTCTATTAATTTCTTCTTAATTTGAACATACATGAAATTATCATATTCTGCGGTTGATTGTAAAGCTAGCAGATAAGCACGAGCCCCGTTTTCTAAACAATACGGCAACAAATGACGTTTCTGTACATCACGTAGGATATGAAGGACAGAAAAATCCTCAAAATGACTAAAAAATGATTGAACTGACTCGTTCAATTTGCCGGAAAATTTGAGGGGTTCTACTAAACGATCTATAGCAGAAGACTTAACACTAGTATTCTACATTATATCTATTTTCAAAATCACACTTATAATAAATATCTTACCCTACTATGTATATATATATCCAACACCACAAAGAAAAACAAAATATAATAACTTGGCAAATTTTCTCTTCTCACCCACTTATCATTCGATTAAAATACAACAAAAACAAAAAATTACTCTAACAGAGCAAATGAATAAAGTAGCGAGAGTGGGCGGGTGGGTTAAAAATAACTCTACTTAATTTCTCTCGACAAACAAAATTACACAGTACAAATTACTCAAAATTTGGGATCTTAAAGCATCTACCGAATATTTAGAATCGTAATTTATCGAAATTTTAGGATCGTAACAAAGGCGTAAGCCTCACAGCATCTCCATCACGTGCCGATGCTGTGTCATCAGTTATAGCTCAGAATATGAAATAAATAAATGCAATCAAATGGGGATGGAACTGATGCACAACACGGTACTTAACTGTAAAATTCTGATTGAATTTAAATAAAATTCAAATGTTTCTAATTTAAAAAATGACTAGTAAGGGGAAAGGGTGAGAGAAAGAGAAAGGTTGTAATTAAAGAATAGGAATGAGCACTAGCCTGATAGATCCATCGAGACTGGCGTCGTCCTGGTCATCTGGAATGATGAATATCTGGAGAAGTCTGGATTAGCTGAAGACAGTCAACATCTGAATCTTAATCCTTTTGGTCTGCAAGGGGCGTCGATAAGCGTCTTACGACAATGTCCTTATACATCTTCATTCTACTACTCTGGTGACAAACTTAAAGGTGTCTGCGGCGATGAACCGTCAGAATGGTACTCTTTGTCTTGTGGAGTCGGTGGTCCTCCAATGGTGCTATCCGCTTCTCTCCGATGATCCTGCACCTGTCCCAATCGTGTGTTGAATACCCCTTGTTGTTCTGTTCTTCGTGGTTTTGATCAATTCAAGAATGATGACCTAATCGGGAAGTATCAGGCTGTGCTCGAAGGTATGCGGAAAAGAGAGAAGGAAGCTAGTCGAGTTTATTTAACAAATATGCATTTACAACAGGTGTCTGAGAATGTACACTTCTAGTCAAAGTTTTCTTTCATAAGTTTTCAAAAGTTCATGCTTCTTTATATCCAATACATGCTTCATTTCCAATAGACAGATATTTCACACTAGCATGGGTGGGTGGTGCGTGTGATCCTCGATTTCCTCAGGGAAAGGCTTTAAATTTAAAAGCACTTCACTTGTTTGGATTCCAGTTTAAACTTTTGTTTTATGCCTCATAAGGTTCCGGTACTAAAAAGAAAATATTTCAGTTTAAGTGCCATGATTATGTCCGTTATGCTAAGGGAGATGAATGATTAAGGCAAATGAATGATTATGTCCGTTATGCTAAGGGAGATGAATGATTAAGGCAAATGAATGATTATGTCCGTTATGCTAAGGGAGATGAATGATTAAGGCAAATGAATGATTATGTCCGATATGCTAAGGGAGATGAATGATTAAGGCAAATGAATGATTATGTCCGTTATGCTAAGGGAGATGAATGATTAAGGCAAATGAATGATTGTGTCCGTTATGCTAAGGGAGATGAATGATTAAGGCAAATGAATGATTGTGTCCGTTATGCTAAGGGAGATGAATGATTAAGGCAAATGAATGATTATGTCCGTTATGCTAAGGGAGATGAATGATTAAGGCAAATGAATGATTATGTCCGTTATACTAAGGGAGATGAATGATTAAGGCAAATGAATGATTATATCCGTTATGCTAAGGGAGATGAATGATTAAGGCAAATGAATGATTATGTCCGTTATGCTAAGGGAGATGAATGATTAAGGCAAATGAATGATTATGTCCGTTATACTAAGGGAGATGAATGATTAAGGCAAGTGAATGATTATGTCCGTTATGCTAAGGGAGATGAATGATTAAGGCAAATGAATGATTATGTCCGTTATGCTAAGGGAGATGAATGATTAAGGCAAATGAATGATTATGTCCGTTATGCTAAGGGAGATGAATGATTAAGGCAAATGAATGATTATGTCCGTTATACTAAGGGAGATGAATGATTAAGGCAAATGAATGATTATGTCCGTTATGCTAAGGGAGATGAATGATTAAGGCAAATGAATGATTATGTCCGTTATGCTAAGGGAGATGAATGATTAAGGCAAATGAATGATTATGTCCGTTATGCTAAGGGAGATGAATGATTAAGGCAAATGAATGATTATATCCGTTATGCTAAGGGAGATGAATGATTAAGGCAAATGAATGATTATGTCCGTTATGCTAAGGGAGATGAATGATTAAGGCAAATGATTGATGATGTCCGTTATGCTAAGGGAGATGAATGATTAAGGCAAATGAATGATTATGTCCGTTATGCTAAGGAAGATGAATGATTAAGGCAAATGAATGATTATGTCCGTTATGCTAAGGAAGATGAATGATTAAGGCAAATGAATGATTATGTCCGTTATGCTAAGGAAGATGAATGATTAAGGCAAATGAATGATTATGTCCGTTATGCTAAGGGAGATGAATGATTAAGGCAAATGAATGATTATGTCCGTTATGCTAAGGGAGATGAATGATTAAGGCAAATGAATGATTATGTCCCTTATGCTAAGGGAGATGAATGATTAAGGCAAATGAATGATTATGTCCCTTATGCTAAGGGAGATGAATGATTAAGGCAAATGAATGATTATGTCCGTTATACTAAGGGAGATGAATGATTAAGGCAAATGAATGATTATGTCCGTTATGCTAAGGGAGATGAATGATTAAGGCAAATGAATGATTATGTCCGTTATACTAAGGGAGATGAATGATTATGTCCGTTATGCTAAGGGAGATGAATGATTAAGGCAAATGAATGATTATGTCCGTTATACTAAGGGAGATGAATGATTAAGGCAAATGAATGATTATGTCCCTTATGCTAAGGGAGATGAATGATTAAGGCAAATGAATGATTATGTCCGTTATGCTAAGGGAGATGAATGATTAAGGCAAATGAATGATTATGTCCGTTATGCTAAGGGAGATGAATGATTAAGGCAAATGAATGATTATGTCCGTTATACTAAGGGAGATGAATGATTAAGGCAAATGAATGATTATGTCCGTTATGCTAAGGGAGATGAATGATTAAGGCAAATGAATGATTATGTCCGTTATGCTAAGGGAGATGAATGATTAAGGCAAATGAATGATTATGTCCCTTATGCTAAGGGAGATGAATGATTAAGGCAAATGAATGATTATGTCCGTTATACTAAGGGAGATGAATGATTAAGGCAAATGAATGATTATGTCCGTTATGCTAAGGGAGATGAATGATTAAGGCAAATGAATGATTATGTCCGTTATACTAAGGGAGATGAATGATTAAGGCAAATGAATGATGGAATAATTGGTGGAATGAGAATGTGGGAGGAGACCGGAGTAGCGTGTGAAAACCCACGGACACGATGTTGTCCACTGTAACGGGATAGATGTACCTCCCGTAAAACATACCCCCCGGTAAAAAAGTACTAGGATAGATATACCCCCCGGTAAAACAGTCCTGGGACAAACGTACCCCCGGTAAAAAAATCCTAGGACAAATGTACCTCCCCGGTAAAATAGTCCCACAGATAAACATACTCCCCGGTAAAACTGTACTAGGACAGATATACCCCCCGGTAAATCTATCCTAGGATAGATATCCCCCCCGGTTAAACTATCCTAGGACAGATATACCCCCCGGTAAAACATCGCCAAAAGAGACAACAATCAAATTTTTTGATGAATCTCATTCACAAAAGGAAAAATTGTTCACTCACAATAGGGGGTAAATCTATCCTAGGATATTCTTACCCCCCTCTCGGTTTTCCTTAAACTCAAAGAAAATGAAGACAAAAGATATAATATTAATACCATATTGAAGTGTACATCTACATCAGTGAACATATACCGGGGGGTAAATCTATCCTAGGATATTCTTACCCCCCTGTCGGTTTTCCTTAAACTCAAAGAAAATGAAGACAAAATATATAATATTATACCATATTGAAGTGTACATGTACATCAGTGAACATATACCGGGGGGTAAATCTATCCTAGGATATTCTTACCCCCCTGTCGGTTTTCCTTAAACTCAAAGAAAATGAAGACAAAATATATAATATTATACCATATTGAAGTGTACATGTACATCAGTGAACATATACCGGGGGGTTAATCTATCCTAGGATATTCTTACCCCCCTGTCGGTTTTCCTTAAACTCAAAGAAAATGAAGACAAAAAATATAATATTAATACCATATTGAAGTGTACATCTACATCAGTGAACATATACCGGGGGGTAAATCTATCCTAGGATATTCTTACCCCCCTGTCGGTTTTCCTTAAACTCAAAGAAAATGAAGACAAAAAATATAATATTAATACCATATTGAAGTGTACATCTACATCAGTGAACATATACCGGGGGGTAAATCTATCCTAGGATATTCTTACCCCCCTGTCGGTTTTCCTTAAACTCAAAGAAAATGAAGACAAAAAATATAATATTAATACCATATTGAAGTGTACATCTACATCAGTGAACATATACCAAGGGTAAATCTATCCTAGGATATTCTTACCCCTCTGTCGGTTTTCCTTAAACTCAAAGAAAATGAAGACAAAAAATATAATATTAATACCATATTGAAGTGTACATCTACATCAGTGAACATATACCGGGGGGTAAATCTATCCTAGGATATTCTTACCCCCCTGTCGGTTTTCCTTAAACTCAAAGAAAATGAAGACAAAATATATAATATTATACCATATTGAAGTGTACATGTACATCAGTGAACATATACCGGGGGGTAAATCTATCCTAGGATATTCTTACCCCCCTGTCGGTTTTCCTTAAACTCAAAGAAAATGAAGACAAAATATATAATAATAATACCATATTGAAGTGTACATCTACATCAGTGAACATATACCGGGGGTAAATCTATCCTAGGATATTCTTACCCCCCTGTCGGTTTTCCTTAAACTCAAAGAAAATGAAGACAAAAGATATAATATTAATATCATATTGAAGTGTACATCTACATCAGTGAACATATACCGAGGGTAAATCTATCCTAGGATATTCTTACCCCCCTGTCGGTTTTCCTTAAACTCAAAGAAAATGAAGACAAAAGATATAATATTAATACCATATTGATGTGTACATCTACATCAGTGAACATATCCCGGAGGGTAAATCTATCCTAGGATATTCTTACCCCCTGTCGGTTTTCCTTAAACTCAAAGAAAATGAACACAAAAGATATAATATTAATACCATATTGAAGTGTACATGTACATCAGTGAACATATGCCGGGGGGTAAATCTATCCTAGGATATTCTTACCCCCCTGTCGGTTTTCCTTAAACTCAAAGAAAATGAAGACAAAATATATAATATTATACCATATTGAAGTGTACATGTACATCAGTGAACATATACCGGGGGTTAATCTATCCTAGGATATTCTTACCCCCCTGTCTGTTTTCCTTAAACTCAAAGAAAATGAAGACAAAAAATATAATATTAATACCATATTGAAGTGTACATCTACATCAGTGAACATATACCGGGGGGTAAATCTATCCTAGGATATTCTTACCCCCCTGTCGGTTTTCCTTAAACTCAAAGAAAATGAAGACAAAAAATATAATATTAATACCATATTGAAGTGTACATCTACATCAGTGAACATATACCGGGGGGTAAATCTATCCTAGGATATTCTTACCCCCCTGTCGGTTTTCCTTAAACTCAAAGAAAATGAAGACAAAATATATAATATTATACCATATTGAAGTGTACATGTACATCAGTGAACATATACCGGGGGGTAAATCTATCCTAGGATATTCTTACCCCCCTGTCGGTTTTCCTTAAACTCAAAGAAAATGAAGACAAAATATATAATAATAATATCATATTGAAGTGTACATCTACATCAGTGAACATATACCGGGGGTAAATCTATCCTAGGATATTCTTACCCCCTTGTCGGTTTTCCTTAAACTCAAAGAAAATGAAGACAAAAGATATAATATTAATATCATATTGAAGTGTACATCTACATCAGTGAACATATACCGGTGGTAAATCTATCCTAGGATATGCTTACCCCCCTGTCGGTTTTCCTTAAACTCAAAGAAAATGAAGACAAAATATATAATATTAATACCATATTGAAGTGTACATCTACATCAGTGAACATATACCGGGGGGTTAATCTATCCTAGGATATTCTTACCCCCTGTCGGTTTTCCTTAAACTCAAAGAAAATGAAGGCAAAAGATATAATATTAATATCATATTGAAGTGTACATCTACATCAGTGAACATATACCGGGGGGTAAATCTATCCTAGGATGTTCTTACCCCCCTGTCGGTTTTCCTTAAACTCAAAGAAAATGAAGACAAAACATATAATATTATACCATATTGAAGTGTACATGTACATCAGTGAACATATACCGGGGGGTAAATCTATCCTAGGATATTCTTACCCCCCTGTCGGTTTTCCTTAAACTCAAAGAAAATGAAGACAAAAAATATAATATTAATACCATATTGAAGTGTACATGTACATCAGTGAACATATACCGGGGGGTAAATCTATCCTAGGATATTCTTACCCCCCTGTCGGTTTTCCTTAAACTCAAAGAAAATGAAGACAAAAAATATGCAGTGAACATATACCGGGGGGTAAATCTATCCTAGGATATTCTTACCCCCCCTGTCGGTTTTCCTTAAACTCAAAGAAAATGAAGACAAAAGATATAATATTAATACCATATTGAAGTGTACATCTACATCAGTGAACATATGCCGGGGGGTAAATCTATCCTAGGATATTCTTACCCCCTGTTGGTTTTCCTTAAACTCAAAGAAAATGAAGACAAAAGATATAATATTAATACCACATTGAAGTGTACATCTACATCAGTGAACATATACCGGGGGGTAAATCTATCCTAGGATATTCTTACCCCCCTGTCGGTTTTCCTTAAACTCAAAGAAAATGAAGACAAAATATATAATATTAGTACCATATTGAAGTGTACATCTACATCAGTGAACATATACCGGGGGGTAAATCTATCCTAGGATGTTCTTACCCCCTGTCGGTTTTCCTTAAACTCAAAGAAAATGAAGACAAATTATATAATATTAATACCATATTGAAGTGTACATCTACATCAGTGAACATATACCGGGGGGTAAATCTATCCTAGGATATTCTTACCCCCCTGTCGGTTTTCCTTAAACTCAAAGAAAATGAAGACAAAAGATATAATATTAATACCATATTGAAGTGTACATCTACATCAGTGAACATATACCGGGAGGTAAATCTATCCTAGGATATTCTTACCCCCCTGTCGGTTTTCCTTAAACTCAAAGAAAATGAAGACAAAACATATAATATTAATACCATATCGAAGTGTACATGTACATCAGTGAACATATACCGGGGGGTAAATCTATCCTAGGATATTCTTATCCCCCTGTCGGATTTCCTTAAACTCAAAGAAAATGAAGACAAAATATATAATATTAATACCATATTGAAGTGTATATCTACATCAGTGAACATATACCGGGGGGTAAATCTATCCTAGGATATTCTTACCCCCCTGTCGGTTTTCCTTAAACTCAAAGAAAATGAAGACAAAAGATATAATATTAATACCATATTGATGTGTACATGTACATCAGTGAACATATACCGGGGGGTAAATCTATCCTAGAATATTCTTACCCCCCCTGTCGGTTTTCCTTAAACTCAAAGAAAATGAAGACAAAAGATATAATATTAATACCATATTGAAGTGTACATCTACATCAGTGAACATATGCCGGGGGGTAAATCTATCCTAGGATATTCTTACCCCCTGTTGGTTTTCCTTAAACTCAAAGAAAATGAAGACAAAAGATATAATATTAATACCACATTGAAGTGTACATCTACATCAGTGAACATATACCGGGGGGTAAATCTATCCTAGGATATTCTTACCCCCCTGTCGGTTTTCCTTAAACTCAAAGAAAATGAAGACAAAATATATAATATTAGTACCATATTGAAGTGTACATCTACATCAGTGAACATATACCGGGGGGTAAATCTATCCTAGGATGTTCTTACCCCCTGTCGGTTTTCCTTAAACTCAAAGAAAATGAAGACAAATTATATAATATTAATACCATATTGAAGTGTACATCTACATCAGTGAACATATACCGGGGGGTAAATCTATCGTAGGATATTCTTACCCCCCTGTCGGTTTTCCTTAAACTCAAAGAAAATGAAGACAAAAGATATAATATTAATACCATATTGAAGTGTACATCTACATCAGTGAACATATACCGGGAGGTAAATCTATCCTAGGATATTCTTACCCCCCTGTCGGTTTTCCTTAAACTCAAAGAAAATGAAGACAAAAGATATAATATTAATACCATATCGAAGTGTACATGTACATCAGTGAACATATACCGGGGGGTAAATCTATCCTAGGATATTCTTATCCCCCTGTCGGATTTCCTTAAACTCAAAGAAAATGAAGACAAAATATATAATATTAATACCATATTGAAGTGTATATCTACATCAGTGAACATATACCGGGGGGTAAATCTATCCTAGGATATTCTTACCCCCCTGTCGGTTTTCCTTAAACTCAAAGAAAATGAAGACAAAAGATATAATATTAATATCATATTGAAGTGTACATCTACATCAGTGAACATATACCGGGGGGTAAATCTATCCTAGGATATTCTTACCCCCCTGTCGGTTTTCCTTAAACTCAAAGAAAATGAAGACAAAAGATATAATATTAATACCATATTGAAGTGTACATCTACATCAATGAACATATACCGGGGGGTAAATCTATCCTAGGATATTCTTACCCCCCTGTCGGTTTTCCTTAAACTCAAAGAAAATGAAGACAAAAGATATAATATTAATACCATATTGATGTGTACATCTACATCAGTGAACATATACCGGGGGCTAAATCTATCCTAGTATATTCTTACCCCCCTGTCGGTTTTCCTTAAACTCAAAGAAAATGAAGACAAAAGATATAATATTAATACCATATTGAAGTGTACATCTACATCAGTGAACATATACCGGGGGGTAAATCTATCCTAGGATATTCTTACCCCCTGTCGGTTTTCCTTAAACTCAAAGAAAATGAAGACAAAACATATAATATTATACCATATTGAAGTGTACATGTACATCAGTGAACATATACCGGGGGGTAAATCTATCCTAGGATATTCTTACCCCCCTGTCGGTTTTCCTTAAACTCAAAGAAAATGAAGACAAAAGATATAATATTAATACTATATTGAAGTGTACATGTACATCAGTGAACATATACCGGGGGGTAAATCTATCCTAGGATATTCTTACCCCCCTGTCGGTTTTCCTTAAACTCAAAGAAAATGAAGACAAAAAATATAATATTAATACTATATTGAAGTGTGCATCTACATCAGTGAACATATACCGGAGGGTAAATCTATCCTAGGATATTCTTACCCCCCTGTCGGTTTTCCTTAAACTCAAAGAAAATGAAGACAAAAGATATAATATTAATACCATATTGAAGTGTACATCTACATCAGTGAACATATACCGGGGGGTAAATCTATCCTAGGATATTCTTACCCCCCTGTCGGTTTTCCTTAAACTCAAAGAAAATGAAGACAAAAAATATAATATTAATACCATATTGAAGTGTACATCTACATCAGTGAACATATACCGGGGGGTAAATCTATCCTAGGATATTCTTACCCCCCTGTCGGTTTTCCTTAAACTCAAAGAAAATGAAGACAAAAGATATAATATTAATACCATATTGAAGTGTACATCTACATCAGTGAACATATACCGGGGGGTAAATCTATCCTAGGATATTCTTACCCCCCTGTCGGTTTTCCTTAAACTCAAAGAAAATGAAGACAAAATATATAATATTAATACCATATTGAAGTGTACATGTACATCAGTGAACATATACCGGGGGGTAAATCTATCCTAGGATGTTCTTACCCCCCTGTCGGTTTTCCTTAAACTCAAAGAAAATGAAGACAAATGATATAATATTAATACCATATTGAAGTGTACATCTACATCAGTGAACATATACCGGGGGGTAAATCTATCCTAGGATATTCTTATCCCCCTGTCGGTTTTCCTTAGACTCAAAGAAAATGAGGACAAAAGATATAATATTAATACCATATTGAAGTGTATATCTACATCAGTGAACATATACCGGGGGGTAAATCTATCCTAGGATATTCTTACCCCCCTGTCGGTTTTTCTTCAGCTCAAAGAAAATGAAGACAAAACATATAATATTTATAGCATAGTAAGGTGTACCAGCCCAATTGGAAATATTTATTACCATTTAATTTTACGGCTAAACAACGTTGTTCGAATAATTAGATATCTTTTTTATGAATCGTTAAATATTGATCACTTTTAATAAATTTAAATTTTAAATAATAGAGCGTGATATTTGTACTCTACGAACTCAGTGTGTTTTCCCTGCACTTTACACACACACGCACAAAACACACACACACACATACACAGAGGGAGAGAGAGAGAGGAAGACGAGAGAGAGAGAGAGAGAAAATGAGAAACACTATGTAAATTTTTCCTTCCCAACTTGAAATTTTAGAACATGTTCCGGTTCCCGAAATCTTATTGGAGAATTATAATTTCCTGCTAACTAACTTTACTGTACAAAAATTCAAATTTCTAGCTGAATGTGGAGTTAAATATAGTGGAAAATTTTCTACCTAACATCACTGTACAAAATGTCCAAAATTGTCCTCCTTGTGAAGAGTTTTTTCAGTTGTTTGTATATCAGAATTAAAATTTTCCGATCTATGAAAATTCCTTTCACTTGTTACTTCAAAGCAATAAAACTTTTCGATTTACTTTTTGCTTCAAAATGATGACAATTTTCCGACTCATAAAAGGTTTTACAATTTTTTCATACAGGCTACCAATTTTTCTATTCATGAAAAATTGTTTCACTTGTCCCTACATAGTACTGAATATTCTCTGAGCCATGAAAATTTTCAGATTCTTTAAACGATTTTTCACTTTTTACCATTTCTACTCATGAATTCTATCAATTTTATGATTACTGAGGAATCGTTACTTGATCACTGCTACTTTTTAGAACGGAAAATTTTCCGGGAAAATATGGAAGAAAGCTTTCCAGCTCACATCACGGCTAAACAACGATGTAGGAATAAGTGCAGTATGTTTTTTATGAATCGGAAAATTTTCATCACTGTTCACAACATTAAATCTTTAGATGTCATATTAGCACTTATTGCAGCAACATACTTCACACTCCAACCTTTTCCTCATTTCTGTTGTTCGGACATTTGAACTCAGGCGTTTACGTTTTTGTGAATATCTCAGATTATATTTGTTCTATCGAAATGAAAATTTCGGGATAAATCTCTATTTCAAATTTCCTTTAGAAATAAGAAGCTACTGAGTCATAATGTTATAGGCATCACTTTTTTACTTTTCTAATAGAAAGAAACCCCAGACCCCCAAGCGTTACCGGACCAAATGTCCTTTGGACGAAATGTGCTTTGAACTAAACATCTCTGGACGAAATGTCCCTTGGACCAATTATCTTTTGGACGAAATATCCTTTGGAGCAAATGTTTTTGGACGAATTGGCCTTTGGACCAATTACCGGGTTACATGCACAGGACCGACACTGCGTAGGGCCGACACGGCATAGGATCGACACGGCGTAGGACCGAAACGGCACAGGATCGACACGGCACAGGACCGAAACGGCATAGGATCGACACGGCACAGGACCGAAACGGCATAGGATCGACATTCTGTAGGGTGGTCAACACTTTCTGAATATATCAATATCGCATATCCCTCACCTTGAATTTGTGGATATAAAAAATTGTAAGGATAAATAATTCTAAATGGTCTATTTTTAAAAAATTATGTATATATATATATAAATTGTATAAAAATACTGTTCGTAATATATCCATGTCCCACACCTTTAATTTTGTGATATTAAAAAAAAATGACGCTAAATAACTCCAATAGTTGATTCGAGGTTTCCAATACCGAATAAATAATATTATTTGTCTGATATTTTTATAATGCTGTAATTTTTTATGTATACTAAGTTGAAGTATGTACATGTAACTGCAATTTTAAAACTGTAGGCTTAGAATTTGCGTTTGGAAATTTGGAATATTTTAAGGGAATCAATGCACCTATGTGAAGTTGCCTCCTTTCAAATTTCGAAATGAAATCGGAAGCCAATCGTTTGTTTTTCGTTTGTTATTGACTTTTTTGAAGAAAAAATAGTAAAAATCGTATCTTTCTTAAAACATAAAGAGATGTTTACAAAATAAAGTTGGTATATGGCCAAATTTACCCTTGTTCCTCCACTTAAAATTTTGATTGAAAATCAAAATCAATTGTTTGATATGCGTATGCTATTAATTATTTTGAAAAAGAATAGCCTGTTTCGAAAAACATAAAGAGTCTTTTCAAGAAAAATGGGTGATGGAATTTCATATTGGCTCCACTTTAAAATCTCGGATCAAAACCGAAGCCAAGCGTTTCTTATTGGTTGTTTTTAAGAGCAAATCGCTTGTTTCGAAAAAATAGAGAAAGAGATTTACAAAATAAATTTAGACCAAATTCATTCTGATTCCTTTACGTACAAATTTCGATTCAAGACCAAAATCAATCGTTTGATATGGATTTGTTGTTGCTTGTTTGGAAGAAAAGTAATTTGATTCGAAAAACATAAGAATATAATTAAGAAATAATGTTGATGAAGGTGATTTGTTTCGGGGCGGGTTGCTTATTTTGAAGAAAAAATCACTTGTTTCAAAACAACCAGTAAAATATATCTATTTGCAGGATACATTTGGTGGTCAACTTCATACTGTTTTTCTGCTCTTAAATATCGATTCAATACTCAAGCTAATAACGTGTTTTCCTTTCTTATTGATTGGTTTGAAGAGAAAATAGTTTGTTTTGAAAATTATTAAGAGGCATTTGCAAAATAAGGTTGGGTGGGCCAACTTTTTGGTGGTATTTCAAATTTCGATTCTAAATCAAACTCAATCATTTATTTTACGTTCGTTATTGATTGTTTTGAAGAAAAACTGAGAACCATTAAAGAAATTTTGATGGTTAAAATAATAAGAGAAACACAATCAGTACTCTACGCAAATGTTTAGGGGGTTTAGGGGCTTTAGGAACACAAGTTTATATATCAAGTGTTTATATATATAAACGTGCTAATATGATAAAAGTACTTAATTTTGCATAATACCTTGCTCAAGGGGGGTTTCAAAGTCCCTAATCCCTTTCCTTCAGTACGCCACTAAACATCAACTATAAATCATTCGTTATCCAAATTGTACTTCTTGTACTGATTCAATTCTTAATTTCAAAGTTTAAAATTATATGAGCACTTATTATGCTATTGGAAAAGAGCACATATTTTATGACAGTGCAAGGAAGTTTCTTGATTTAACAATTGAAAGAAAGGAAAACACCAATAAAAGTAATAATAATACCTGACACGAATTCCGATAGTAAATCATATTTCATTATCTTATTTGAAACTTTGAGAAAATTGAAGCTCTACACCGAATACAAATTGGATAATAAGCAATGCTTTATAATTGCTTGATACATTTCAAATTGAGAACAAAGAGAGTGATACTGTTTAAAAGAAAGATTGGATAAAAACAAGAATTTTAGGAATGATCTAAAAAATGGATCAAAATATTATGATCTTGGCTAATATTAATTTTTGGATCAGTTACCATAAAATATTCGAACGGTCTCTAAATCGAGTTTTCTCCAGATATGTAGTTCTCCAGGTATAAGGAGCACAAGAAAAATTTCGATTAATGAAATATTTTGGATTTTTTTTATAACGGGTCACAAAATTTTTGGACGGTCCCTAAATCGACTTTTCATATATTTTACGCAATAAGCATATCACACTGAGTTAAGTGATATCTTGGGTTGGGTTACAGTATATGTAGTTCTCCATATATAAGACATACAATAAAATTATTGATTGAATGAAATATATTGGACTTTTTGGATCAGGGGCTACAAACGTTTGGACGGTCCCTAAATCAAGGTTTCGTATTTCTTTCGGAATAAGCACATCATGCTGAGTTAAGTGATAGTTTTGGTTTGGCTGCACTATATGTAGTTCTTCAGATATAAGACGTACAAGATTTATTTTTTATTGAATGAAATATATTAGATTTTTTGGATCAAGGGCAACAGAATTTTTGAATGGCCCCTAAATCGAGTTTTCGTATTTTTCAGGCACTAAGCACATCATACTGACAAGGAAGGGTCACGCAGTGGCTCCGCTGAGATCCGAACGAGACAATTGTGTTTGCATTTGAAATGTTATAACTAGATGAATCCCAAAGTCATACGTGCCACCGGGAGGAATATCATGAGTTACAACATATTTTGTAATGTAAGAACTACAAAGAAATTACATGGCAGAATAGTTTGAACCGAGTCATTTGTTCGGAAACGGTTGGGTAAGTGGAAAACTCGACCAACACGTATCCCATCATTTTCAACGACAACCTTTTTGGGGTAAAAAACTTTGTCCCAGGGTCCCAGACGGGGTCCAACTCAAAATTTTCAAATGGCAAGGGGGGTTAAGTGGCACATCATTTGAAAGCTGTTGTAAAATGAAAGACAATGCAGCAAGTCTCGACTCTCTATAACAACACTGTGCAAAATGACGGAGGGTCAAAATGTAAACAAAAACTTAATTGAAAAGTCCATGGTCACCCCTATAAATCGGAAATGGTGAGACTTGAAAATAGGAAGGGGGTCTGGCATTATGTTCAAAGTACAACAATTTAAGTGAAAACGTCTTGTCCCAGGGTACTCACAGGGTCCCAGGTGGAGTCCAACTAAAAAGTTTCAAATGGCAAGAGAGGTTAAGAAGCTCATCGTTTGCAAGATCTTGTTAAATGAAAGTAGATGGAGCAAGTCTTGACTTTCTACGACAACCCTGTCCAAAATTGTGGCGGTCAAAATGTAAATAAAAGCTTAATTGAAAAACTATGGCCACCTTGAATCCAAGATGGCCGCTTAAAACCTATGCCATTCATAACAGTACAAATCTAAATCTCTATTTTTCTCTATTATGTATTTAGAAATACTAGGAAGACTAAAGAACAATTGAATTTCGATTCACTTCAACTATTATTTCATTCGGTAATAACACATATATGGTTTCTTCTTAATGCACGTTCGTCACGGTTCTCTCGGCATTATTTACTTGAATATAACGAATATGCGATGAACACACAACTATGACTTCCTACTCATAGTAAAAAAAAAAAAAGTTGAATACCTTCGGGTATTTTTCTAATTTTGTCATACGTAGTTCATAGAGAAAGAACTTGCTGCACCAGTAAGTTAGTGGCTCTATTGTAACGTATTCGTGATGGTTACATTTGTATGTCATTCGTTGGTTTGATCTCAATACTTCAAACAATACCAAATAATAAAAAAAATCATTTGCAAGATTGGCAAGTAGTACCAAACATATGTAAGTCATTTCAGTACATCGAACTGCGTCGAACTTTGTTGGCTTGGTCACAGTATTCCAAGAAATAACATGTTTATATACAAACTCATTTTTCACGCTGGCAGCCATATTGGATTACAGATTATACTCTTTGATATTTTGTGGACTATTAACCATAAACGTTCACTTCTCCAACAGCAGTGGTGTGAGCTGGATATGCGTTCGATACATAGTGCGGCATTTTGAACTCAAGATGTCGCGTTTTTGAACATTTTGCATATTTTAGTCACTTACTAATCAACATTAATGCCAAATTTGTTTTCCTAGCTTGAGCAGTTTGGTATGCTTATCCTTTCGATATAGGTTTTAAGCGGCCATCTTGGATTGTTTTCCAATTGGTTTACATTTTGACCCACCGCAATTTTGGACAGGGTTGTCGTAGAAAGTCGAGACGTGCTCCATCTTCTTTCACTTAACAAGAGCTTTCAAACGATGTCCTACCTCTCTTGCCATTTGAAATTTTTTAGTTGGACCCCACCTGGGACCATGTGGGGACCCTGGGACAAGACGTTTTCACTTAAATCGTTATACTTTGAAAATAATACCACACATCCTTTTCTGTTTTCACATTTGTCTCACCATTTCCGATTTATAGGGGTGACCATGGACTTTTCAATTAAGTTTTTGTTTACACTTTGACCATTTTGCACAGGGTTGTTGTAGAGAGTCGAGACCTGCTGCGTTTTCTTTCATTTTACAACAGCTTTCAAATGATGTGCCACTTAACCCCCCTTGCCATTTGAAAATTTTGAGTTGGACCCCGTCTGGGACCCTGCGGGGGACCCTGGGACAAAGTTTTTTTTTACCCCAAAAATATTGTCGTTGAAAATGATGGGATACGTGTTGGCCTGTCCACTTACCCAACCGTTTCCGAACAAATGACTCGTTTCAAACTATTCTGCCATGTAATTTTTTTTGTAGTTCTTACATTACAAAATATGTTGTAACTCACGATATTCCTCCCGGTGGCACGTATAACTTTGGGATTCATCTAGTTATAGCATTTCAAATGCAAACAATTGTCTCGTTCGGATCTCAGCGGAGCCACTGCGTGACCCTTCCTTGTGAGTTCAGTCATAGTTTAGGTTTGGGTACACTATATGTTGTTCTCCAGATATAAAGCCTTCAAGAAATTTTTTGTCTGAAATATATTGGATCTTTTGATCCAATAATAGTCCTTCATCCTCCATTTATACATTAAGCAAGTAACAATATAACGTGTACATTACGTGATACACTTTGTATTTTATGGTGTGATGTTTAATAATAAATTATTAACAGAATACCCGTTCCTCGCACGGGGAGAATAGTTTCATTTTGAGCATAAAGGGCAATGGTATCTGAGTATGGATTTAAATTGCATTGGAAGTGTTACTGTTCGTCTGAGTGACTCCAAATACTATTTCATCGACACTAATATCGGTATTATTTTTTATCATTATATATATATAGGGTGTAACTTAATTAATGTAATGAACGTCTGGAGGTGATTCCTGGACTCGGAAGAAGAATTTAAATGAAACGAAGTCTATAGCTTATCACAATTATAACTTCTATGCTAATGGTAACGGATGATCAATGAACGGCTTCCTGTTCAACTTAAGAGTGTGTAAAAATGGAAAAAATAACTTTGATCCAGAGTCGGTTTATAACGACTGTGCATAAGACAGTCAGGGGCAAAAGATTATGTATGATGAACTAGAGTATAAAGGATTCTTCACATAACAACAGTGATTCCCACAAATTATGTGAATATAATTTGAGCCAAAGTAAGCTGCATTAAAAGAGTTTCTCCCCGTAATGCGTAAATCCGTGGAAGATAACTACGAGTACAGAAGGAATGAAACTCGACGATACGCAAGGTGTTGCGCGTGTTGCACAAGGAAAGAAAGAAATACAATTTCAAATTATCGATTTATTCTGTTTCGTACAAGGTAGGATAACTGTGAAATACTCAGAGGTACCTTGTACAGTATTTGTGCAATGCAGTATGTGTACACGAGACAGCTATGAAGAATAACAGTTCACAGTCTGATATTGTCGACCGTTGACCGCATTGCAAAGATGACATCGGCGAAGCAAATTTTTCCGCGTGTGGTCAAGCACATCTGAAATTTCGTAGATGATTGCCGCAGCTATATTAAATCGAGCTACAAGTTCTTCGACTGTCGTGGCCGGAGTTTCATACGTATGCCCGAAATAAAAAATCAAGCAGCGTGAGGTAGAATGAACGAGGTTGTCATAACACAGGTTTTTCTCTCCCAATCAAACGATCTGGGAATGTTTCATTTAAGTAAGTCTGCATATTCCTGTCAAAATGTGCAGGTGCACTGTCATAATGAAATCACATGTGCTGTCTTATGTTCAAGGGCACATGTTCTATCAATTTTGGGAGAAAATTACGTAAAAATAAAAGATACGTACTCCCACACAGGCAGGCCGGTAATAAATAAAATCCTACCACAAAATTATCCACCATACCACACCAAATTTCTGCTGCTGATCGTTTACTAGAGTTGCATGTGGATTTTTACGCCATACACATGATAGTTTGAAGACGGTCTCTGATCATTCGACGTACGCTGTCTTCAAGTTCAGCTGTCCATATGGGGCTATTTCCTCCGATTTCACGTACGAGAAACTGAAGGGACCCCTCTCTCGAAGTCGAATATGGAGGCGTGGAAAAATACAAGGAAAGTTACTCTCTTTTGAGGGCGACGGTCTCGATATAAACGCCTCGCCTCTGGGCTATTGCCCCTTGCTACTCCATAAATGAGTTGCATATCTGCCAGCTCGTGGACATTGTAATCTTTCATTGCGCAGGCGTGTACAGGTTAACACAATCAATTTTACTTAAACACCAACGTCTACACTTTTACACGACCTTAAATACCTGGACACAACCCTCTACCGTTGAACGCAGCACTTCCCATTCTGTTATACAGCAATTACACGTGTAAAAGTAGAGCATCTGACTATGTATATCACTCACAAGTTGCGTAGATGCTTATTACAACTCAGCCATGCTAATTGATGCCATTCCACAATAAAACTGCAAAACAGCCTTCTGCAAGCCACTCGCAATTGACACACAAGGGACGATAGTACCGTAGGTATTCCTCCGTGTAGGTATTCCATACAGCTCTAAGGTACAAATGGTGATCAGAAAAATGGAAACACCTGAACGAAATTGCAACTTACCAGATTAATATGGTGTCGGGCCACCTTTCGCCTTCAGAACAGCCTTGATGCGACGGGGGATGGAGGCATAGAGGTCGTGAATGGTAGCAAGTGGAATTTTACACCATTCCTCCTGCAGGGCATCAGTCAGTTCTGTGAGAGAGGATGGAGGGGAAATCATCGCTGGAGTCGTGTTTCCAAGACGGACCACAGATGTTCAATTATGTTGAGATCTGGGGATTGGGCGGGCCAGGGGAGGTGTTGAATTTCATCCCGATGTTCCTCAAACCACGCTGCAACAACGCCAGCTGAGTGAATGGGTGCATTATCATCCTGGAAGATGGCGTCGTTGTCCGGGAACAACATCCGGACCATAGGATGGAAGTGGATTCCTAAAATTGCGACATAATTGTTGGCAGTGATTCGTCCGCTAAGTGTGACCACAGGACCCAATGAAAACCATGATATGGCAGCCCAGAGCATCACCGAGCCTCCGCCATGTTTCACAGTTGGGCGGAGACACTACAGATCATAAGCTTCTTTGGGCGTTCTCCACACATAAACACGGCCCGTGGTTGGGAATAGGGTGAAGGATGACTCATCCGACCATATCACACGTTTCCAGTCCTCAACGGTCCAAGTTGCATGGTCGCGGCACCATTTGCGGCGTGCGAAAGCGTTATGGTCCCTGATGAGCGGTTTGGCCCGTGCAACACGACCCCGTAAGTTTATGTCATGTAATTCGCGGCGGACTGTGATTGTCGAAACAGGCTGGGGGAGATGCTGATTGAGTTCCTCCGTCACTTGCTCCGCAGTGGCACGACGGTTCTGCGTGACAATGCGCTTTAATACCCGGCGTGACCTGTCACTCATGATTTTCTTCCGCCCACTGTACCGCTTCCCCGATGTTATAGATGGTGCCGAGACCGAGACCGAGACGGACTTTTATATACCAAGACGAGACCGAGACCGAGACGGACTTTTACATACCGAGACGAGACCGAGATCGAGACAGACCTCTATAAATCGAGACGAGACCTTGGTCAGACTCGAAAGTCTCGGTCTCGTCTCGAATATTGATAGTTATTTTGCCTTTACTCAAAATTTGTTTCGTTGCTGTGTGAGCTAATATGGGAACGGTTGACTGATGTACAGTGGCGTATTTAGGGGGTAGGTATGGGGCTCAAGCCCCTCCCGAAATATATTTATGATCATTTTTTCGCATTACACGTACAACACAGAGCTTTCTTACCCGTTCCTCAAGCCTCTCCCGAAACAAAATCCACTGCTGTTGTACATAATCTCCTCTCCTCTCTCTCTCTCTCTCTCTCTCTCTCTCTCTCTCTGTATATATATATATAGTCGCAGATCTAGGATATGATATAGGGAGGGGCTTGAGGGCCGGGAGGGGAGAGGAGGGACCATACTTTGCCTCTTTATCCAGTTTAAAGCAGGAATGAAGCTCATTTTATTCAGTGTATATCTGGGCGTTAAGGGGGAATATAGCCCCTTGGATCCACGTATATATATATATTCAAAATGCTGAAATTTTGTACCATGTTGTGTGAAATATTGAAGGAAAAATTCTTCTAGATACCCTTCAATACCACTAGATAAAGAAGCAGTGTTGCTAACGCAAAATAAAGTTTTATTTTCTCAAATTGCATTACGTAAAGAATTACCTATTTCTAATTTAGGTATTAAATAAAACCACAATACCACATACATTATTCCGTGTAACAAAGGACAATACAGTATCACTAACAGGGTCCATTTAGTTGTAGTGCGACATCCTCAAATTCGAATTTTAACTAGCTCAGAATTTTGTCCAATTTTTGTCCATTTTTGTCCACCCAAGAAAAAATTTTGTACCATTAAAATAAACGAGGGAGGGCCATTTCAAAATTTGGCCGAACCATTTAGTTGTAGTGCGACATCTTCAAATTCGAATTTTAACTAGCTCAGAATTTTGTCCAATTTTTGTCCATTTTTGTCCACCCAAGAAAAAATTTTGTACCATTAAAATAAACGAGAGAGGCCATTTCAAAATTTGGCCGAACCATTTAGCTGTAGTGCGACATCTTCAAATTCGAATTTTAAGTAGCTCAGAATTTTGTCCAATTTTTGTCCATTTTTGTCCACCCAAGAAAAAATTTTGTACCATTAAAATAAACGAGGGAGGGCCATTTCAAAATTTGGCCGAACCATTTAGCTGTAGTGCGACATCTTCAAATTCGAATTTTAACTAGCTCAGAATTTTGTCCAATTTTTGTCCATTTTTGTCCACCCAAGAAAAAATTTTGTACCATTAAAATAAACGAGGGAGGGCCATTTCAAAATTTGGCCGAACCATTTAGTTGTAGTGCGACATCTTCAAATTCGAATTTTAACTAGCTCAGAATTTTGTCCAATTTTTGTCCATTTTTGTCCACCCAAGAAAAAATTTTGTATGATCTGTCAGGAAAGTAAATGTACACCTGTTTTTCGAGTCTGGCATTCCTGCTCTCCATCCGTGGAGAGTATGAGAATTAAATCAATCAAATGTTTACTGAGGGGCAAAAAGAAAAGTTTAATCTGAATAAGACATTGCAGAGGGACACAAGCTGTGAATACGAATATTGCATAATGTAAATAAAGGACGACACCGAAAGAGAAAGCCAGAAACAGCTGTTAAATTTAGAAAAAAGAGTAAAAATTGTTGAAATGGGAACATAAAACACAAATACAACAAATACTCCGAAAACTAAACGTTCACCATGCTATGATGTTGGTGTAGTGGCTAAGGTGCTGGCTTACAAATGCAAAGGTCGCCAGTTCGAATCTTCGGTGAGGACATTTTTAAAAATTTTTGTTTATAATACATGCAGCTCATGAGAGATGGTAAAAGAGATCGTATTTAGTCTTTTGTAGCAATTATTATTGGTAAGGTTTAGTACTGATAATACTTTTTGTCTTTGCGTATTGCTTTTATTCTTTTCTTCATTTCAAAAGAGAAAAATATCCGAACAAATGCCACCAAAATTCCTCATATTTTGAATGTAAACGCTATTTGCAATTAGTTAAGAATAAAAATTGAACGTTCCGATGTAGCTGCAAAAAGTAAAAAGAAAAACATGGAAGTAAACCATACTCATGGTTATTAAAAATACAATTTCTACATGCCTTACACCTCCCGACCACGTTTCTACGTTAGCAAGTAAGAGGTTTGTGTTTAGGTCAGGCTGGTCAATACGTTTTGCAAAGGGGCCCGGTTTAGCTCTGACGCACCACAGGTGCGAGAAGGGAGCAAAACACTTTTTCTCTCTCCCTCTGTGTGTCTGTTTATCTATCTATCTGTATATATATAACGCTATTTGTGAATGCCGTAACCACCCTAATTTTCAGCGGATTGAGATGAAACTTGGCACAAACATTAATTGTTGAAATATCTTCAGTTCGTTAACCAGAATAATCACACGAAAATGTTCAAAATGGCGGCCCTTTAAACTCTTAAAAACTTTGAAGGGAACCAAATTTCCCCCATAAATGGGTATTCAGAAAGTTTGAATAACTTTTCCTCTTTTAATGAAATATTTGTGTGCAGAGACTTATTGAAATATTGGACCCGATTAATCGCATAAAGAATGTTCACGCCCTTTCGCTACGGTCAGGCTTTTTTTTTTTTTTTGCAGGAGGGGGTTATTTTCGTATCGGAACAAGATGATTGCTAGTGATGATATGAAATTACACATTGAAAGTGAAGTAACTTGTGAAACGTGTTATTTGAAAGAATAATATAATAAATGTGCTTTCCTCTAACACAGAGAGAGCGTGAATGGCGAGGAGTGTTATTTGGTTTGCTTTTTAGTAACACATTGCATTGCAAATAAAGGTAGGCAACATTAGTAGTAAGTAAAATAATAATAATAATAATAATAATAATAATAATAATAATAATAATAATAATAATAATATTAATAATCGGTGTTGTTTGCGGCAAGGCAATATCTTCCTCAATTCTTCTTCAAACGTAATGATTGTAACGCCATATCTCCCTTACAAACAAAATATTAGCAATTTATATCGAGAGAACGGGAAACTGTTGAGTGATGGGACCAACTTTGGACAGTATGCACTCATAGTACTCAGAAAAATAAGCGACTTCAACGAAAAATGAACGAAGAGTCATTGCCGTGGGTAGTCATGGAGCCAAGCAGAGCCCTCTTTAGGCAAAATGACGATAACTTATATCGAGAGAACAGGAGGTGATAGTGAGATGGGACCAACGTTGGACACCGTGGACCCATAAGGCGCATTGAAAAAATTAGGGGGGCGGGCGCCAGCCAGCCTTACTTATTTCCACATAATAATATAAAATTATATTGTCGAAATACACACACGAGTTAGCTAGTAATATTTCATATTATTATTATTATTATTATTATTATTATTATTATTATTATTATTATTATTATTATTATTATTATTATTATTATTATCATCGACAGCGTCTTTTCATTACGTGTGCATGTTTGACATGAAGCCAAAGAGAAGATCCATCATTCGTAGAAAGAATAAGAATAGCCAGTTACTTTAATTGTGAACGACGGCGAAAAATACGAAAAGAGACAACCTTAGCGAAAAGAAACAATACTTTCTCTCAAATGGATAAAAAAATCAAGCCGAGATAGATTCGAACTTGCATGGACGGCGTGAACAGCCAGTTCATTGTCCACTTTTTTTTTTTTTTTTTTTTTTTTAACTGACTCACCGAATGTGTTTTAGTAACTTACTTATTGCTAATTTTACTTGCTTCACTCGTTTAACTTGCTTTTTCTAATAACTTATAACGATAGGGACACGAACACAGAAACATCGAGGACAGTTAAAAATCATAAATGCTCTCTCACCGGGAATCGAACCCGGGACACCATGCACCAAAGGCGCACGTGCTAGCCACTAGACCAGCGGGCAGTGTTGTTAGGGATTACGACCACTGTATTGCCAGTTATCTCTTCTGTGGGTTGTATACTATGATCACATGTTTCTTCTTTGCTGGAAGAGTTAAACCTACATTCTATGTAATACATGAGGTATTTAGACCTACATGCTCTTCATATAATGTAATAAAAGTGTCATGCTGGGAATAAGAAAAAGAACATTCCTTGGACAAAACGGAAACTATTGGCATCAGAAATATTTATCTACGAGGCATGCGCAGTAGTATATTTCAGAATAGTTACTGTTTAGTTCAGTAAACGAAGAAAGGGGTATAAAAAAGCAAATATGTCGAGTCAACGAGATCGACCAGAGTTGACAGAGGCGGAGTAGTAATACAACAACTTCGTTAAATTGATAATTGGTTCTTTATTCTGTAGTAGATCGTATCACAACTTTACGGGAGAGCAGAGAAAGACTTACTAACGCTGTCCTATAGTATGCATTAGTAACACGATCATACAGACACAAATGGATGTAACTGTGAGTACTACAACTTGGATTTAACGAAAGCCGTTTAGATATTCAGTGGTTTGCAGGGTTGTATAAGACACAAAAAGTTAAGACACAATACAATTCTTCATACCTCAGCTTCCAGTAACTAGATACATGCAATTTCAGGATAGATACTGAAACTGCTGTCGGATTTTAATACATGACGTATTGCAGGATACAAAATGCTTTGCATTACTTGTTTGTTTGTAGACAACTACTAGCTTAGTGTTCTGAAAGGTTGTGTATAAACTAGAGATAGCCAATTCCGGAATATGACTTTCCGGACTCCCGAAAGTAAAACCGGAGAAATTCCGGAATTCGGAAAATTCCGATTTGGAATAATTCCGGAATTCGGAAAATTCCGATTTTGGAATAATTCCGGAATTCGGAAAAATCCCGAATTTAGAAATTTCTGATTTCGTTTACATTCCGGAATTCGGAACAATCCGGTTTTTTTCGAAATCCGGAATTTTTCTAAATTTCGGAATTATCTTAATTCCGGATTCTTCCCAAGTTCCGGAATGCTTCTGAATTATGGAGTTTAACTGAATTCCATAATTTTCCGAAATCCGGAAAGTGAAAGTTCCGCTTCCAAAAAATGAATTTATTTTGGTTAATATGAATCATGGTGGAAATAAGTCTTTGACCAGGTAATGGCGACTGCTTTGAAAGAAATAGAGAGTATGAGAATTCAATCTGTCATATTTGTAGTTTCGTGTGGAGAAATACAAACTTGTGAACCAACGGTTTAAGGAAAACTCAAATTATTAATGTAAACTTTTCGTACATCATAAAAGAAATACGAAAGACATTTTGAATCGAAGAATATAACATACAAGTTTGCAAGCGGAGACAAAGAAACCTAACGTAGCCAGACTAAAGACGAATCGTTTACCGCGTAGCGATCAAGGTCGAGCTGTTTTCCAGGGCGAGTTTCGAGTTGAGTCCAGTTTGATAATGGCTCGCTCGCTCGTTCAGCTCGTTTTAACT